>NC_091191.1:2430461-2442961 GCF_040958095.1 Procambarus clarkii
ATACTAAGCTCTCTGGCTCTGTATACTAAGGGAAGTCTCAGCCATAGCCAATATTCTCAGCACTTGATTATGTTTCACTGTATATTTATATTATTGTAGAGTAAACTTCATCCCTATTAATCATTTATGTTACATTGTTTTTTGACTAGTTTAATTGCACTGTTCATTACCACGGGACTTGTCTTTATTTTTATTTGTGTTTAAAGTATATTAAAGTTTCATTGTTAATACTGTGTGTTTTACGTGTTCCTCCCTCTCACTTACCACAGGCAAGCAGTCTATCTTTTTTTTTTGTAAATGTGACAGGCATTGATACCTGCCATTGGAGGACTGCCGAACATCTACACTCCAACACTTTCCCGTCACAATATATATAACATATATATATCTATCTATATATATATATATATATATATCTATCTATCTATCTATATATATATATATATATATATATATATATATATATATATATATATATATATATTTTTTTTTTACATACTATTTTAACCCAGAAAAAACAATATTGCATAAATGTACTTACCTTCTTAAGGCAGGAAATGAGTGGTTGGTAAAGGTGACCACTCAGACTGTTGTTGGTGGCCACTAAGTTGAGGAAGAGGCCGAGGAACCACTCGTATTGTATTTTTGGTTTTCAATTACTGTTCACATTTCTTCAGAGTGTTGTGTGGGTTGGTTGGTGTAAGAGAGGTGGTGAGCGGCGCCCTTAACCACCACCCATCTCCCGCCTCTCAACACCTCTCTCTACAGTGATTAATTAACTTATTATTAATTACACTTATTAATTTATTAACACTTATTAATTTATTAACACTTATTAATTTAGTCTAATTTTGGACAATGAAATGTATAATAATTACGAATATTTGTTGGCATTTGAAACGTCTTGTGTTTGTCACTGATGGGTAGTACTAGGGTAGTACCCGAGTACTGGGTAGTACCCGAGTACTGGGTAGTACACGAGTACTAGGGTAGTACCCGAGTACTGGGTAGTACCCGAGTACTGGGTAGTACACGAGTACTGGGTAGTACACGAGTACTGGGTAGTACCCGAGTACTGGGTAGTACACGAGTACTGGGTAGTACACGAGTACTGGGTAGTACACGAGTACTGGGTAGTACACGAGTACTGGGTAGTACACGAGTACTGGGTAGTACACGAGTACTAGGGTAGTACCCGAGTACTGGGTAGTACACGAGTACTGGGTAGTACCCGAGTACTGGGTAGTACCCGAGTACTGGGTAGTACCCGAGTACTGGGTAGTACACGAGTACTAGAGTAGTACCCGAGTACTGGGTAGTACCCGAGTACTGGGTAGTACACGAGTACTGGGTAGTACCCGAGTACTGGGTAGTACCCGAGTACTGGGTAGTACACGAGTACTGGGTAGTACACGAGTACTGGGTAGTACCCGAGTACTGGGTAGTACACGAGTACTGGGTAGTACACGAGTACTGGGTAGTACACGAGTACTGGGTAGTACACGAGTACAGGGTAGTACCCGAGTACTGGGTAGTACACGAGTACTGGGTAGTACCCGAGTACTGGGTAGTACCCGAGTACTGGGTAGTACCCGAGTACTGGGTAGTACCCGAGTACTGGGTATTACCCGAGTACTGGGTATTACCCGAGTACTGGGTAGTACCCGAGTACTGGGTAGTACCCGAGTACTGGGTAGTACCCGAGTACTGGGTAGTACCCGAGTACTGGGTAGTACCCGAGTACTGGGTAGTACCCGAGTACTGGGTAGTACCCGAGTACTGGGTAGTACTGGGTAGTACCCGAGTACTGGATAGTACTGGGTAGTACCCGAGTACTGGGTAGTACCCGAGTACTGGGTAGTACCCGAGTACTGGGTAGTACACGAGTACTGGGTAGTACCCGAGTACTGGGTAGTACTGGGTAGTACCCGAGTACTGGGTAGTACCCGAGTACTGGGTAGTACACGAGTACTGGGTAGTACACGAGTACTGGGTAGTACACGAGTACTGGGTAGTACCCGAGTACTAGGTAGTACCCGAGTACTGGGTAGTACACGAGTACTGGGTAGTACTGGGTAGTACACGAGTACTGGGTAGTACTGTGTAGTACACGAGTACTGGGTAGTACTGGGTAGTACCTGAGTACTGGGTAGTACTGGGTAGTACACGAGTACTGGGTAGTACTGGGTAGTACACGAGTACTGGGTAGTACTGGGTAGTACCTGAGTACTGGGTAGTACTGGGTAGTACCTGAGTACTGGGTAGTTCACGAGTACTGGGTAGTACTGGGTAGTACCTGAGTACTGGGTAGTACACGAGTACTGGGTAGTACTGGGTAGTACCTGAGTACTGGGTAGTACCCGAGTACTGGGTAATACTTCACACACGACATGATAGTGGTCCTGGACGGACCGAAACGTCGTGGTCTCCTCATCTTCTGACGTGCGGTTTGGTCATCATATCTTCAGCCACGTTATTGTGAAGAAGAGTTAAAGGAGACATGATCACCGCATACAAGATTCTCAAAGGAATTTATAGAGTAGATAAAGACAGTTTCTTTAACGCAGGGGATACATACACAAGGGGAAACAGTTCGAAGGTGAATACTCAAATGAGCCACAGAGACATTAGAAAAAACTTTTTCAGTGTCAGAGTAGTTAGTAAATGGAATGCATTAGGAAGTGATGTGGTGGAGGCTGACTCCATACACAGTTTCAAGTATAGATATGATTGAGCCCAATAGGCTCAGGAATCTGTACACTTGTTGACTGACAGTTGAGAGGCGGGACCAAAGAGCCAGAGCTCAACCCCCGCAAGCACAACTAGGTGAGTACACAGGCGAGTACCCATAATGGGAAGAAAGCATATTTCAAGGCTGTCAGGTGTATACAGCGCTCATCATACAACTGTCAGGTGTATACAGCGCTCATCATACAACTGTCAGGTGTATACAGCGCTCATCATACAATACATCTACACAAGCTTGAGAAGCAGACCAGAGTAACACCTGGTTAAGACAGACTAAGATATATATATATATATATATATATATATATATATATATATATATATATATATATATATATATATATATATATATATATATATATATATATATTCATTTATATAAGAACTAATCCTTTTTATTGGAGAGATCGGAGGTGTTAACGAGGGCGCCCCGGTGGACGGTCTCAGAATGAACACGTTGAAGGCGCTCTTCAGTCTTTTAGAATGTTGAAATAATAATACAACCATCACGACCCTTGTGGATTTGTTCGAAGTAATAATGTTATTTACAGCAGAGTGACAGTGAGAGAGACGTCGTCACCATGAAGACGGCCAGTACAACTCTGGACAGATCTCCTGGGAAGATGTAGACGGTCAGGTAAGCCAGGGGCCAGATTCACGAAAGCATTTACGAACGTGTACATCTTTTCCCAATCTTTGACGGCTTTGGTTACATTTATTAAATAGTTTACAAGCATGAAAACTTCCCAATCAACTGTTATTATTGTTATAAACAGCTTCCTGGTGCTTCGGAGCTCATTAACTGTTTAATAATTGGAAACAAAGCCGCTAAAGATTGAGAAAAGATGTACAGGTTCGTAAGTGCTTGCGTAAGTGCTTTCGTGAATCTGGCCCCTGGTCAGCAGCAGGCCAGCAGGCGCCTGCAGGCTCAAGTGAGCACCGGTACTGCAAGTGAGCACCGGTACTCCAAGTGAGCACCGGTACTCCAAGTGAGCACCGGTACTCCAAGTGAGCACCGGTACTCCAAGTGAGCACCGGTACTCCAAGTGAGCACCGGTACTCCAAGTGAGCACCGGTACTCCCCCTTCATTATGGTCATCACAAGCAATACAGTTGTCAAGAACATACAGCCAGTTTAAAACACAACTCGTCGCTTTCCAGCAAGTTTAACTTTAAATAACTCTCTGGTGACAGTCCGTCTAAGTGGACTGGTCGGTACAGCGACTGCCTCGCTTTATGCAGGCCGGACGTTTCATCCCGCCAAGCACACACCGACGTTGGTACAACGTTCGAACAAGTTTTAACCCCTAACCAGTTATAACAACCAATATAGCAAGTTGTAACAACTTTCTAATACGTCATAAACACGTTAAGCCAAGATGTAACAACTTTATTACAAGTTGTAACAAGCGGAAAATAGACAGTTACGGTTTGTGTTTTCAGGGATGCCTCCCAATGGTCGAAGTGGTTGGGCACCGTGCCTTAGCGGAACGGTTTGTCATAGATAAAAATCTCTTCTGAGACCGCAGAGACCACAAAAAAATAGTTAGCAGTTACGTTGATTGACAGTTGAGAGGCGGGCCGAAAGAGCAGAGCTCAGCCCCCGCAAGCACAACTTGGTGAAGACAATCAGCTGATCGTTGTGGATAAACCGACCTCAATCGTCCTACTTTGTGATAACCCGACAACTTCCCACGACAAAGATTAGGTTCACTAACTTTGTCACTCCACTCACACCCCCCCCCTACACACACACACCCACACACACACACACACACACACACACACACACACACACACACACACTCACACACACACACACACACACACACACACACACACACACACCCACACACACACACACACACACACACACTCACACACTCACACACACACACACTCACACACACACACACTCACACACACACACACACACACTCACACCCCCCATCCCCTACACACACACACCCACACACACACACAGTCACACACACACACACACACACACACACACACACACACACACACACACACACACACACCCACACACACACACACACACACACACACACACACACACACACACTCACACCCCCCCCCCTACACACACACACCCACACACACACACACACACACACACACACACACACACACACACACACACACACACATACACACACACACACACACACACACACACACACACTGCCGTAGGATGTGACAAAGGCAAGAAGCCCGGATGGAATCTCACCATGGATATTAAAGGAGCAGAAGCACTGTGCCTGCCACTTTCCGTGGTGTATAACAAATCACTGGTAACAGGGGAACCGCCAACAATTTGGAAAGCAGCTAACGTAGTCCCGATATGCAAGAAAGGGGATAGACAGGAGGCACTGAACTACAGGCCAGTGTCCCTAACGAGCATATCATGCAAGTTAATGGAGAAGATTGCTCGAAAAAAACTAGTGGAACATCTGGAGCGAAAGAACTTTGTAACACAACATTAGCATGGGTTCAGGGATGGCAGATCATGCCTCACAGGATTACTTAAATTCTACGACCAGGCAACAAAAATCAGGCAAGAAAGGGAAGGGTGGGCAGACTGTATATATTTGGATTACCAGAAAGCCTTTGACACAGTACCGCACAAGAGACTAGTGCACAAACTGGAAATGCAGGCAGGAGTGAAAG
This sequence comes from Procambarus clarkii, assembly GCF_040958095.1. NCBI lineage: Eukaryota > Metazoa > Arthropoda > Malacostraca > Decapoda > Cambaridae > Procambarus > Procambarus clarkii. The sequence continues at coordinate 2,435,901 of NC_091191.1, forward strand.
GGAAGGTGCTCCACTGGATAAGGGAGTACCTAAGCAACAGAAGACAGCGAGTTACTGTGAGGGGTGAGGTCTCAGAGTGGCGAGGCGTCACTAAGGGAGTCCCACAGGGATCAGTCCTTGGACCTATACTGCTTCTGGTATATACAAATAATCTCCCAGAGGGAATAAACTCGTTCCTCTCATTGTTTGCTGATGATGCAAAAATTATGAGGAGGATTAAGACAGAGGAAGATAGTATGAGGCTACAAGATGATCTAGACAAACTGAATGAATGGTCCAACAAATGGCTACTAAAGTTCAACCCAAGAAATGTAAGATACTGAAACTAGGCGGTGGAAACAAGAGGCCAGACACAGGATGCTAAATGGGAGATAAAGTCCTTCATGAAACGGACAGAGAAAGATCTAGGAGTTCATATCACGCCAAACCTGTTTCCTGAAGCCCACATCACAGGAAAAATAACATCAGCTGCGTATACAAGGCTGACTAACACCAGAACTGCCCTCAGGAACCTGTGTAAGGAATCATTAAGAATGCAGGCGATGAGTCACAATAACGTGGCTAAAGTATGTTGACCAGACCACACACTAGAAGCTGAAGGGACACAGTCGATTGTGAACAATCAACTTGAGAATGGTCCAGGACGGACCGAAACGTCGTCGTCCCTTCACCTTCTAGTGTGTGGTCAGGTCAATCATTCAGAATCTTGTACACCACATATGTAAGACTAATCCTGGAGTATGCGGCCCCAGCATGGAGCCCGTACCTTGTCAAGCACAAGATGAAGTTGTAAAAAATTCAGAGGAATGCCACTAGGCTAGTCCCAGAACTAAGAGGCATGAGTTACGAAGAAAGGGTGCGTGAAATGCACATCACGACACTGGAAGACAGAAGAGTAATGGAAGATATGATCACTACCTACAAAATTATCCGAGGAATTGACAGGGTAGAAAAGTATAAACTGTTTAACACGGGTGGTACGCGAACAAGGGGACACAAATGGAAACTGAGTAACCAAATGAGCCACAGGGACATTAGAAAGAACTTTTTCAGTGTCAGAGTAGTTAACAAATGGAATGCATTAGGCAGTGATGTGGTGGAGGCTGACTCCATACACAGTTTCAAGTGTAGATATGATAGAGCCCAGTAGGCTCAGGAACCTGTACACCAGTTGATTGACGGTTGAGAGGCGGGGCCAAAGAACCAGAGCTCAACCCCCGCAAGCACAACTAGGTGAGTACTCTCTTTCTCACACACACAGCTCTAGGGGGGCCTGATAGCTGAATAGACAGCGCTCTGGACTCGTAATCCTAGGGTCCGGGTTCGATCAGAGACAAAATAGGCAGAGTTTCTTTCACCCAGATGCCCCTGTTACCTAGCAGTAAATAGGTACCTGGGAGTTAGACAGCTGTTACGGAGCAGCTTCCTGGGTGTGTGTGTGTGTGTGTGGAAAAAATACTAGTTAGTAACAGTTAATTGACAGTTGAGAGGCGGGACCAAAGAGCCAGAGCTCATCCCCCGGTAGCACAACTAGGTGAGTACACACACACGGGCCACTAACCTCATCTTTTACCACAACCAAAAATTCCTATTTCCCGCTTCATCCTTTTTCCTTTACGAAACCGTTTGGGCAAAAACATTCACGGGTTATTACTGCTGACCGTTGTCAGCCTGCGTCAGTTGACCGTTGGCAGCCTGCGTCAGTTGACCGTTGGCAGCCTGCGTCAGCTGACCGTTGGCAGCCTGCGTCAGTTGACCGTTGGCAGCCTGCGTCAGCGTCACAGAGTATCAGGGTGCGTCACACAGTATTAGGGAGCGTCACACAGTATCAGGCAGCGTCACACAATATCAGGCAGCGTCACACAGTATCAGGCAGCGTCACACAGTATCAGGGGGGTCACACAGTATCAGGGAGCGTCACACAGTATCAGGTAGCATCACACAGTATCAGGGAGCGTCACACAGTATCAGGGAGCGTCACACAGTATCAGGGAGCGTCACACAGTATCAGGGAGCGTCACACAGTATTAGGGAGCGTCACACAGTATCAGGCAGCGTCACACAGTATCAGGCAGCGTCACACAGTATCAGGTAGCGTCACACAGTATCAGGGAGCGTCACACAGTATCAGGCAGCGTCACACAGTATCAGGTAGCGTCACACAGTATCAGGCGGCGTCACACAGTATCAGGGGGCGTCACACAGTATCAAGGAGCGTCACACAGTATCAGGCAGCGTCACACAGTATCAGGCAGCGTCACACAGTATCAAGTAGCGTCACACAGTATCAAGGAGCGTCACACAGTATCAAGGAGCGTCACACAGTATCAAGGAGCGTCACACAGTATCAGGCAGCGTCACACAGTATCAGGCAGCGTCACACAGTATCAGGCATCATCACACAGTATCAGGCAGCGTCACACAGTATCAGGCAGCGTCACACATTATCAGGGAGCGTCACACATTATCAGGGAGCGTCACACAGTATCAGGGAGCGTCACACAGTATCAGGGAGCGTCACACAGCATCAGAGAGCGTCACACAGTATCAGGGGGCGTCACACAGTATCAGGCAGCGTTACACAGTATCAGGCAGCGTTACACAGTATCAGGCAGCGTCACACAGTATCAGGGGGCGTCACACAGTATCAAGGGGCGTCAAACAGTATCAGGGAGCGTCACACAGTATCAGGCAGCGTCACACAGTATCAGGCAGCGTCACACAGTATCAGGGGGCGTCACACAGTATCAAGGGGCGTCAAACAGTATCAGGGAGCGTCACACAGTATCAGGCAGCGTCACACAGTATCAGGCAGCGTCACACAGTATCAGGGGGCGTCACACATTATCAGGCAGCATCACACAGTATTAGGGAGCGTCACACAGTATCAGGGAGCGTCACACAGTATTAGGCAGCATCACACAGTATCAGGGAGCGTCACACAATATCAGGGAGCGTCACACAGTATCAGGCAGCGTCACACAGTATCAGGCAGCGTCACAAAGTATAAGGGCACGTCACAAAGTTTCAGGACACGTCACGCAGTATGAGGGCGCGTGAGGGGCAGCGTACATGAGTATGAGGCGTGTATGCGGCCAGGTATGAGGCGTGTATGCGGGCCAGGTATGAGGCGTGTATGCGGGCTAGGTATGAGGCGTGTATGCGGGCCAGGTATGAGGCGTGTATGCGGGCTAGGTATGAGGCGTGTATGCGGGCCAGGTATGCGGAAGGGGGCGAGAGGAGGAGGAGGCGGGAACCAAGCACCTCCTTGCGGCCGAGCAGTGCCCCGGAGACTGGCACCTCGTGGCACCTCGAGCCTCCACCTCCACACACACGCGCACGCCCACACGCACGGACACACGCACGGACACGCGCACGAACACGCCCACACGGACAAACGGACACACTCACGGCTTTGCTGAGAAATTAAGGAATGTACATTTGAGTTGGGTCGCAGCTTGGACGAGCACAGCGAGAGGATGGGTTGACCATCCACAAATTATTGGCATTAATTAATGAGTCGCCTTCCCTGGGGTCTGGGGTCACTGGCGACCACAGCCTTATTCCTGGGGTCTGTGGTCACCGGCGACCACAGTGTTGTTCCTGGGGTCTGGGGTCACCGGTGGCCACAGCCTTATTCCTGGGGTCTGGGGTCACCAGCGGCCACACTGTTGTACCTGGGGTCTGGGGTCACCGGTGGCCACAGCCTTGTTCCTGGGGTCTGGGGTCACCAGCGGCCACACTGTTGTACCTGGGGTCTGGGGTCACCGGTGGCCACAGCCTTGTTCCTGGGGTCTGGGGTCACCAGCGGCCACACTGTTGTACCTGGGGTCTGGGGTCACCGGTGGCCACAGCCTTGTTCCTGGGGTCTGGGGTCACCAGCGGCCGCAGTGTTGTTCCTGGGCTCTGGGGTCACCAGCGGCCACAGCCTTGTTCCTGGGGTCTGGGGTCACCAGCGGCCACAGTGTTGTACCTGGAGTCTGGGGTCACCAGCGGCCACAGTGTTGTTCCTGGGGTCTGGGGTCACCGGCGGCCACAGTGTTGTTCCTGGGGTCTGGGGTCACCGGTGGCCACAGCCTTGTTCCTGGGGTCTGGGGTCACCAGCGGCCACAGCCTTGTTCCTGGGGTCTGGGGTCACCAGCGGCCACAGTGTTGTACCTGGTGTCTGGGGTCACCGGTGGCCACAGCCTTGTTCCTGGGGTCTGGGGTCACCAGCGGCCACAGTGTTGTACCTGGGGTCTGGGGTCACCGGTAGCCACAGCCTTGTTCCTGGGGTCTGGGGTCACCAGCGGCCACAGTGTTGTACCTGGGGTCTGGGGTCACCGGTGGCCACAGTGTTGTTCCTGGGGTCTGGGGTCACCGGCGGCCACAGTGTTGTTCCTGGGGTCTGGGGTCACCGGCGGCCACAGCCTTGTTCCTGGGGTCTGGGGTCACCGGTGGCCACAGCCTTGTTCCTGGGGTCTGGGGTCACCGGTGGCCACAGTGTTGTTCCTGGGGTCTGGGGTCACCAGCGGCCACAGCCTTGTTCCTGGGGTCTGGGGTCACCAGCGGCTACAGTGTTGTACCTGGGGTCTGGGGTCACCGGTGGCCACAGCCTTGTTCCTGGGGTCTGGGGTCACCGGTGGCCACAGCCTTGTTCCTGTGGTCTGGGGTCACCGGTGGCCACAGCCTTGTTCCTGGGGTCTGGGGTCACCAGCGGCCACAGTGTTGTACCTGGGGTCTGGGGTCACCGGTGGCCACAGCCTTGTTCCTGGGGTCTGGGGTCACCAACGCCGACTGTCCGTGGGGTCGAGAATCACATATAACTGCTATTATTCAGCCCATTATCAAAATAAACAGTCTGATGAATCACAACGAGTCTGTCACAATACTGTGACTTGTTGAGAATTTTCTGATTTTGTGTTCGAATTGACGTCGCGATGGTCAGGGGCCAGATTCAGGAAGGTACTTACGAAGGTTTTTCTTCTTAGCTACGAATGTTTTCCTTCTTAGCGCCTTCGTGGCGGCTACGTCGGTATTCAGGTAGCTACACTAAGTCGAAAACCTTCGTAAGTTTGGTCCGGCATCTAAATGTGGTGTCGACCACTCGTAGCTTTACGTAAACTGGATATAACTCAATTTTCCTCTACTACATAACACTGGGATCGATTTTAAGATTTTGGAACATAAACAAAAGATTATAAAAATTGAATCTCGTGAAGAGGAGTCCTTCGTGTTAGTTATATATGCATTCTCTGCTTGAAACTTTGAGTAAATATGTCTTTTATGATATTAGAATTAGTTTTATAATAGCAGGATATTATACCCGTAGTTATTAAGTAAATAAACACTGGTGAACATGAAATATGAGAGAAGGTGATGAGCCCTGCCTGATGGGATCATTTACTATCACCAAATGCCCCTGTTCACCTAGTAGTAAGGGTGTACCTTAGCTATACATACCCATTTCTAATTTATTTAGTTTGGTTTTATTTTGAAATTAAATCTGGGTGAGACATAAAATAAAAATATGCTGCACAAATGATGTTAGGTAAGGAAAAGGGTAAAAATGTCACAAACTTTATTCATTGAATACTTAAAGCTATAATTCAGACTATATGAACTATTAAAAAAGAGAGAGGGAAGTAGGGGTCCAAGACCTCTTCCTGTTACACAACTTGGGTGTGGAACAAGTAATTATCAAAAGAAGGCACCGTGCCGGGAAGGCTATGTAGCAGTAAGGCAGTGAGGTGAGGTTATCTTGAGGTTATCTTGAGATGATTTCGGGGCTTTTTTTTAGTGTCCCCGCGGCCCGGTCCTCGACCAGGCCTCCACCCCCAGGAAGCTGGGGGTGCCCGTGGACAGCTGGCTAACCCGTGACAGCCCGTGGAAGCCCGTGACAGCTGGCTAACACCCAGGTACCTATTTTACTGCTAGGTAACAGAGGCATAGGGTGAAAGAAACTCTGCCCATTGTTTCTCGCCGGCGCCTGGGATCGAACCCAGGACCACTGGATCACAAGCCCAGCGTGCTGTCCGCTCGGCCGACCGGCTCCCCATGAGGCAGCTACTTATTTGAGAAATCCTTATTTTATTTACCTTATAAGCTGAGGCAACTAATTTTATTTGAGGAATACTCAGCTGATTCCTCTACATTTAGCATGGAACAAATTTGTGTCCAAGACCTCTTCCTGTTACACAATTTGGCTGTGTGTAACCAAACTAGAAGTGCTCTACAAATCAAGGGACCCAGAATGTGGAATGACTTCCCGAATCATGTCAAAGGCTGTACCTCTCTCAACCAGTTTAAGAGTTAAACCAAGTACTACCTAATTAACTCCATGTAACCTACCTTACCCCCTAAATGTCAACCCATGTCTTGCTATTTTTTAAACAACGCTGTTCACCAACGTGTACAATTGCTGATTTCTGCTATGTTATATCCCCTTTTTTATTCCTTCTTTCAACACAATTTACACCTAATCCCGATTACTATTAAGTTTTAGTCAAAGTGTTCCCCCCCCCACACCTTGCCCGAAATGCTATGAGTATTAGTGGCTTCAGGTATTGTATGTACTAGCTCTGTCTATAAATCCAACATTATGTTTGTAAATCAACCAATTGTACTTTTCCTGAATAAAATTTATTTATTATTATTGATTTATTAATCAGCAAGTAAGTATTAAAAGAAGGCACCAAGCTGGGAAGGCTATGTAGCACCATTGTGTGTAACAATAAACAAATTTTTTTTTAACAAATAATGCACCTGTATTGTAAAACAAATCCTGTCAGTTGTAAAAATATTAATGCAGTTATTTAAATAAAAAATATAATGAAAGAAATATTACTGGTTTATTTTTATCCTATCTTTTTGTACTGTACAGTATATCCTAGGAAGTGAAAAATTGAGACATAATGCACAATTTAATGAATGATTAGCAAGGATTAGCAGTTCAAAAGAAATATGACTATTATATATCAACATGAGATCTTAATGATCCATGGTTAACATGATTTAATAAGGATAATACATATTTGTAATAATACAAACTATAATTTAAAATCTTTATTACTGATTTTTTT
>NC_091191.1:2447961-2597015 GCF_040958095.1 Procambarus clarkii
AATAAGCCGAGTTTTCCGGAATTAATATATTTTCTCTAATTTTTTTCTTATGAAATGATAAAGCTACCTATTTCATTATGTATGAGGTCAATTTTTTTTTATTGGAGTTAAAATTAACGTAGATATATGACCGAACCTAACCAACGCTACCTAACCTAACCTATCTTTATAGGTTAGGTTAGGTTAGGTAGCCGAAAAAGTTAGGTTAGGTTAGGTAGGTTAGGTAGTCGAAAAACAATTAATTCATGAAAACTTGGCTTATTAGGCAAATCGGGCCTTGCATAGTAGGCTGAGAAGTATGTTCTGGCTACTAGGTACGACATATATATATATATATAAGCAAATATCTTGCATTTCTTCTTTACCTGTTTAATTTAAGGACGTTTTAGGGTGGCTTTGGGTGGCGTGGACGCGACGGTTCGCCTGACAACTGTGTCTCTGGGTTTACAGACAGACTGGATGTAAACACTGAGTGGATGGGTCCCTGTGTCCCGGGATGGTGCAGACAACCCCACACATGTCAAGATAAGCCACACCTGCATGTTGAGGACCTGGTACACGGTGATGGTCGCCAGGTGAGGGCGACGCCTCAGCACACGCCAGCAACACCTTCCTCAGGAAGGGTGCGCTCCAGACTCATGTCAGAGACCAGAAGGTCCTCGCCTGAGGAACAAATCCGCCGCTATTCACGCAAGTTATAAGACAAAAAACAACCCTTAATTCAGGCATTTTGTCCTCTGGTCGGTCATTTTACCTCTAAGATGCGTCTTATAGGAAAAAAGCAAGATATAGATTCCTTCGTTTTCTGTTGAAATTCAGTAAAAAGGAAGCAGGAAATGGGAATAAGAGTGAAGGAAATCCATCTTCATATATCGCTGGAGACGAAGAAAGAGATGGAAGGCGGCGAGGGGCGGCCCAAGAGAGGCACCTGCCTGTGACCTCCACCACTCTACATTGTCACCAGCCGACACGGTAGTCCAGGTGACAGCCGACACGGTAGTCCAGGTGACAGCCGACACGGTAGTCCAGGTGACAGCCGACACGGTAGTCCAGGTGACAGCCGACACGGTAGTCCAGGTGACAACCGACACGGTAGTCCAGGTGACAGCCGACACGGTAGTCCAGGTGTTACGAACCCGGATCCAGCGTCCGAGCCTGGAGCAGTGACAAACACGCCATCTGTGGGTCAGCTCCCGAAACCCCCGCCAAACGAACGACGACACCTAGTGAGGACAGCGTGTACTGGCCTCGAGGACCAGTTTCCAGTCTGGTTCAGCACTCAACACCGCCGCTCCTGACCTCTGGTGAGGTGGTGCTCCGACGACAGCGCCATCTATGGACTGGATACGTCAGGTGTTTGTGCCCTAGCCTGTGAGTGTGGTGTATTAGTGTCCCAGTTATTGATGACGTGTCTGTTTACAGAGCCGACCTGGGACCACTGTGTTGAAGGTTGAGTCAGTCTACCCGAGGCAGCCAGTCTCCATACTGTGAAGTTTACTGCAGCTATTGTGACGTCGTCCCCCCGGAAGAACACTGTGGTGTGTTAAGCCTGCCAATGGAGTGGCAGTGAAAGGATTTACCCGGGACCGACGGTTGGAGACGATAATCCACTGGGGTATTGAGAACAGGAGGGTGATTGGTGATATCACACGAGACTCCTGTCTAGGGCGTACCCCTTTTATCGTTCGTGGAGTGGCCGTACCAGCCTTGGTGGCTCAGTACCTGCCAGCAGACCTGCTGGACGTGTGGTTGACGGCCTCCACGACGGTGCCCCCAGTGGACCTGTGTTGTGGCTGACCTGTGGCCAGGGTAGGCTCGGCGTTCTCAGAGGACACGTCTTGAGGCCACGAAGAAAGCACCGCGGACTCAGCACCTAGCTTCTTAATCAAGAGTCTTCAGCAGAAGACTAGTTTGTGCATGATCCCCTTTGTAAAGTGTTAATACCCCTCCCCCTTGTGTACTCTATTATTTTATATATTTAAATGGTGATGGTGAACATTATATTATATTAAGTTCTTAACTTTCTTTCCATACTCCCTTTAAGTTACTTGCGTCACGGATCGCATCCCTTGAAAGCCTCTACTGGCTTGGGGTCGGATATATATATCTTCCTCTAACGACATCAGAGTAAGAACCCCGTTGCGTCCCGAGAGGGCCGTAACATAATTGGCATCCCCAGCGGGATCCGTCCCCTTGTTAAGTATGTTTGACAGGGGTGGTGAAGTGGCGTAATCCCTGTAAATAATTCCCCCTGTGTGACGATTGTGACGTTATACGTCCTGTGCGGTGCTCAGTGACTAAGTGCGATATTGTGCAGTGCGGTGCTCGCTGTGATTAAGCGATTAAGTGCAATATTGACTAGTGCGGTGCTCAGTGATTTAGTGCAATATTGTAGAGCAAAGTGTTCGCTTGGACTCAGTGCAATATTGGGTAGTGCGGTGCCCGGAGTGATTACGTGCAATATTGGCAAGTGCAGTGTTTGGTGCAATATTGGCGTAGAACAGTGCTCGGTGTGTTAAGTGCTAACGTGTAAGCAGTGTGTTAAGTGCTCGTTAAGTGTTCCATCTGTGACAATGGCAGACAAAGCTACCATCGATGATCTGGACGATGTTCAGGCTTTTCTGAACAGAGTAGACTGTCTTGCCAGATTAAAGTATCTGAGCAAACCGGAACTTGTACTAGTGAGCGCCTACCTGGAGATCAAGATCCGTGCCAGTGATTCCCGTGTGGAGATCTTGTCCAAGGTTCACCGGCACCTGAAGGCAGAAGAGAAACAGGAAGGCGAGACTCCTAGTACAAGGGAAGGTGAGGAAATAGCTTCCACAGGAAAGGAAGATAAGGGCAGTGACATTGACAGTGATGCAGGTGAGCTTAATATCAGCTTCCTAACAGTCAAAATGCGTGCCCTAGAGATCAATCGCGAGATAGAGTGGAAGAAGTTAGAATTAGAACGAGAATTAAAAGATAAAGAAGTTGAGATGAAAAATAAAGAAATGGAGATGAAAGAAAAGGAATTGGCGATGAGGCGTCTAGAATTAGAAGAGAAACGAGAGAGAGAAGCACGAGAAAGAGAAATGAGACGAGAGAGAGAAGAACGAGAAAGAGAAGAAAAAGAAAGACAGAGACAACATGAACTAGAAGTATTACGACTAGGCGCTGGACAGAGACAAACTGGAGTAAGCGGTTTCGATCCGGTAAGGAATATCAAGATGGTCCCCAAATTCAACGAGAGAGAAGTTTCGAAGTTCTTCGCAGCCTTCGAGAAAGTCGCTGCCTCTTTGGAGTGGCCAAGGGAGAATTGGGCCATCATGATACAGTCAGTTTTGACTGGGAAGGCCCAAATCGCCTACTCTACGTTATCCCTTGACGACTCTGGCGATTACGATATGGTGAAGAAAGTGGTGCTCATGGCGTACCAATTGGTACCTGAGGCATATAGGCAAAAGTTCAGAAACCTGAAGAAGACCTCAGAGCACACTTTCACCGAATTCGCCACCATCAAGGAGCGACTTTTTCAAGAATGGTGTGCCTCTCGGAAAGTGGAGACCAGGGAAGACCTCGAGCAGCTGATTTTACTCGAGGACTTCAAGGATTGTTTGTCTGTAGACCTGAAGACGTACTTAGAGGAACAGCAGGTAGAGACCTTGAGTGCAGCAGCCACCATGGCTGAAGAGTACATCCTGACTCATAGGCCGTCTGCTAAGTACGTCCCAAGGAATTACCAGCGCCGGTTCGACAGACCTCATGAAGAAGAAGAAAGACCCGTCCCACAAAGTGCTAAGAAGACGCCCCCAAGTAGCCCCCGAAGAACAAGTCCTAGCAGTCCGAAACACCGGAGCCCGAGGAGGAATATGGTGTGCTGGACTTGTGGGCAGAAAGGGCATATAGCTGCTAGGTGCCGAGGCAGAAGAGGTGCCAGCGCACGAAGGGAGGTGATGTTGATGAGCTGTGTTACACCACCAGTAGGAAACCAGTCTAAGACGACGCAGGAAGGACCAAGTTTGTTGGCCCCTCACACTTCAACCGGGTATGTAACGAGTGATCATACTGGTAGATCAATTGTAGTGCTCAGAGATAGTGGAGCAGCCCAGTCCCTGATCATGAAGAGCTCGTTACCCGAGGGAGTAAGTGTGGATGGGCGACAAAAGGTTGTCCTGGTTGGGTTTCCTAGGACGCAGTACATCGCCCCCTTAGTGCCAGTACATCTTGACTCGCCTTATTTCAGCGGCACATGTGAGTTGGCAGTAGTCGATACCCTCCCTGTGGCTGGGATTGACGTGGTACTAGCCAACGACCTGGTGACCGATTGGAGCACCAATCATCCCAAGATAGCGGACGAGTCTGCCAGAACATCAAAGTCTGAGGTGTCTACAGGCAATGGTAATGTCCAGGTAAAGACAGACCCGGATGTAACTATGTCTAATTTGTCCTCTCCCCCGCAGATCGACAGTTATCTAGCAGTGTCTGCTGATTCTTCTCTTGACAAGGAACATGAGGTTACAATGGCAGAAGTACCTGAACTAGAAGAGAGGCCTTGTGTGCAGACACCCACGGATACCAACGAGTCTGGAGCGAAGGCTGAGGGGTGCTTGCGGTATGGCAAGTTGCAGCGTGTAGTGGACCAGCCAGAGATTCCCCAGACGTCAGAGGTATGTGAGGTGTGTTCAAAAGGTCTAGTGCCCTCTTTGGTCCAAGCCAGGCTAGTGGATGGTGCCGGCTATGGACATGACTGGCTCGGGAAGCTTATCCCTCAATTGGCCTCATGTTTCTTAGCAGTATTTTGTTTTGTTCTCCTATGTGCTCTCTGTGTTCTCAGTAAGGATCAGTGTACGACCCGAAGGATGGTGGCTCCCGTGAACATCGTGAAGAGGTCCCAGGGATTGGCGATTTGTACTGCAGGTGTTGCAGTTGAAGAAGGGACCTGGAAGGTGATGGTTGATACAGGAGGTACGACAGATGATAATATGAGTGACTGTTTCCGACAGGTTGACACCCCCCGCGTGATTGCTGAGCCTCAATACAGCGTTATACGGAACGTTGGTCGACCTGACGGGGGCAGAGCGAATGCCATCTTCGGTGAGCAAGCAGCCCTGTTGGAACTAGGTGTGGGCCTAGTAGAAGAGTGTATAGTAAGTACTGACTTGCCCATTGTCGCTATCACTCTGAATTATCAGACCCCTGTATTCCAGGTTCCTGTCTCCCTGAAGGACCATCGGACTGGCACCAGAAATGCCGTCTGTGGTCAGCCATCATCGGTGCCACGACATAGGAAAGTGTCGAGTCACCCCAGATCGTGTCGAAACCAATCCGTACTCGAGAGATGTGAGATGACGCCCCTGCTTGACATCGCAGTGGAGACGTGGAAGATTACGTCAGGCAGGTCATCGTCTGCCATGTTCAAGCTCCCTTTGTGCCAGGGTTTCTCAGTAGAAAAGTTCTGTGGACAAGACAGCCTCATCTCTCCAGTTCATAGTATAAGTAAGTCCATTTGGAGTTGTGTCGCCCTGCTAATTTGGTTTGTGTTTTTTATAGAACCCCAAACCAAATTCTTTTTGGTGGGGAGGTGTTACGAACCCGGATCCAGCGTCCGAGCCTGGAGCAGTGACAAACACGCCATCTGTGGGTCAGCTCCCGAAACCCCCGCCAAACGAACGACGACACCTAGTGAGGACAGCGTGTACTGGCCTCGAGGACCAGTTTCCAGTCTGGTTCAGCACTCAACACCGCCGCTCCTGACCTCTGGTGAGGTGGTGCTCCGACGACAGCGCCATCTATGGACTGGATACGTCAGGTGTTTGTGCCCTAGCCTGTGAGTGTGGTGTATTAGTGTCCCAGTTATTGATGACGTGTCTGTTTACAGAGCCGACCTGGGACCACTGTGTTGAAGGTTGAGTCAGTCTACCCGAGGCAGCCAGTCTCCATACTGTGAAGTTTACTGCAGCTATTGTGACGTCGTCCCCCCGGAAGAACACTGTGGTGTGTTAAGCCTGCCAATGGAGTGGCAGTGAAAGGATTTACCCGGGACCGACGGTTGGAGACGATAATCCACTGGGGTATTGAGAACAGGAGGGTGATTGGTGATATCACACGAGACTCCTGTCTAGGGCGTACCCCTTTTATCGTTCGTGGAGTGGCCGTACCAGCCTTGGTGGCTCAGTACCTGCCAGCAGACCTGCTGGACGTGTGGTTGACGGCCTCCACGACGGTGCCCCCAGTGGACCTGTGTTGTGGCTGACCTGTGGCCAGGGTAGGCTCGGCGTTCTCAGAGGACACGTCTTGAGGCCACGAAGAAAGCACCGCGGACTCAGCACCTAGCTTCTTAATCAAGAGTCTTCAGCAGAAGACTAGTTTGTGCATGATCCCCTTTGTAAAGTGTTAATACCCCTCCCCCTTGTGTACTCTATTATTTTATATATTTAAATGGTGATGGTGAACATTATATTATATTAAGTTCTTAACTTTCTTTCCATACTCCCTTTAAGTTACTTGCGTCACGGATCGCATCCCTTGAAAGCCTCTACTGGCTTGGGGTCGGATATATATATCTTCCTCTAACGACATCAGAGTAAGAACCCCGTTGCGTCCCGAGAGGGCCGTAACACCAGGTGACAGCCGACACGGTAGTCCAGGTGACAGCCGACACGGTAGTCCAGGTGACAGCCGACACGGTAGTCCAGGTGACAGCCGACACGGTAGTCCAGGTGACAGCCGACACGGTAGTCCAGGTGACAGCCGACACGGTAGTCCAGGTGACAGCCGACACGGTAGTCCAGGTGACAGCCGACACGGTAGTCCAGGTGACAGCCGACACGGTAGTCCAGGTGACAGCCGACACGGTAGTCCAGGTGACAGCCGACACGGTAGTCCAGGTGACAGCCGACACGGTAGTCCAGGTGACAGCCGACACGGTAGTCCAGGTGACAGCCGACACGGTAGTCCAGGTGACAGCCGACACGGTAGTCCAGGTGACAGCCGACACGGTAGTCCAGGTGACAGCCGACACGGTAGTCCAGGTGACAGCCGACACGGTAGTCCAGGTGACAGCCGACACGGTAGTCCAGGTGACAGCCGACACGGTAGTCCAGGTGACAGCCGACAACCTTTTTTCAAACAAATTACATTAAATGCAGTGTTTTTCCGAGTGACGGCTCTGTGTGACGGCTCTGTGTGACGGCACCTTGTGACGGCTCTGTGTGACGGCTCTGTGTGACGGCACCTTGTGACGGCTCTGTGTGACGGCTCTGTGTGGCGGCTCTGTGTGATGGCTCTGTGTGACGGCACCTTGTGACGGCTCTGTGTGACGGCTCTGTGTGACGGCTCTGTGTGACGGCACCTTGTGACGGCTCTGTGTGACGGCTCTGTGTGGCGGCTCTGTGTGACGGCTCTGTGTGACGGCACCTTGTGACGGCTCTGTGTGACGGCTCTGTGTGACGGCACCTTGTGACGGCTCTGTGTGACGGCTCTGTGTGACGGCTCTGTGTGACGGCACCTTGTGACGGCTCTGTGTGACGGCACCTTGTGACGGCTCTGTGTGGCGGCTCTGTGTGACGGCTCTGTGTGACGGCACCTTGTGACGGCTCTGTGTGACGGCTCTGTGTGGCGGCTCTGTGTGACGGCTCTGTGTGACGGCACCTTGTGACGGCTCTGTGTGACGGCACCTTGTGACGGCTCTGTGTGACGGCACCTTGAGACGGCTCTGTGTGACGGCTCTGTGTGACGGCTCTGTGTGACGGCTCTGTGTGGCGGCTCTGTGTGACGGCTCTGTGTGACGGCTCTGTGTGACGGCTCTGTGTGACGGCACCTTGTGACGGCTCTGTGTGACGGCACCTTGTGACGGCTCTGTGTGACGGCTCTGTGTGACGGCTCTGTGTGGCGGCTCTGTGTGACGGCTCTGTGTGACGGCTCTGTGTGACGGCTCTGTGTGACGGCTCTGTGTGACGGCTCTGTGTGTCGGCTCTGTGTGGCGGCTCTGTGTGACGGCTCTGTGTGACGGCTCTGTGTGACGGCTCTGTTAGTTTCCTGTATGTCCCATCTCTGAGAGCTAGAAAAAGATGGGTCACATAATGTGTGTGGGGGGGGGGGAGGGGGTCACAATGTGCGGGGGTCACAGTGTGGGAGGGTCACAGTGTGGGGGGTCACAATGTGGGGGGTCACAGTGTGGGGGGTCACAGTGTGGGGGGTCACAGTGTGGGGGTCACAGTGTGGGGTGTCACAGTGTGGGGGTCACAGTGTGGGGTGTCACAGTGTGGGGGGTCACAGTGTGGGGGGTCACAGTGTGGGGGGTCACAGTGTGGGGGTCACAGTGTGGGGGTCACAGTGTGGGGGTCACAGTGGGGGGTCACAGTGTAGGGGGTCACAGTGTGGGGGGTCACAGTGTGGGGGTCACAGTGTGGGGGGTCACAGTGTGGGGGGTCACGGTGTGGGGGGTCACGGTGTGGGGGGTCACAGTGTGGGGGGTCACGGTGTGGGGGGTTACAGTGTGTGGGGTCACAGTGTGGGGGGTCACAGTGTGGGGGGTCACAGTGTGGGGGGTCACAGTGTGGGGGGTCACAGTGTGGGGGGTCACAGTGTGGGGGGTCACAATGTGGGGGGTCACGGTGTGGGGGGTCACAGTGTGGGGGTCACAGTGTGTGGAGGGGGTCACAGTGTGGGGGTCACAGTGTGGGGGTCACAGTGTGGGGGTCACAGTGTGTGGAGGGGGTCACGGTGTGGGGGGTCACAGTGTGGGGGGTCACAGTGTGGGGGTCACAGTGTGGGGGTCACAGTGTGGGGGTCACAATGTGGGGGGTCACAGTGTGGGGGTCACAGTGTGGGGGGTCACAGTGTGGGGGGTCACAATGTGGGGGGTCACAGTGTGGGGGGTCACGGTGTGGGGGGTCACAGTGTGGGGGTCACAGAGTGTGGAGGGGGTCAAAGTGTGGGGGGTCACAGTGTGGGGGTCACAGTGTGAGGGTCACAGTGTGTGGAGGGGGTCACGGTGTGGGGGGTCACAGTGTGGGGGTCACAGTGTGGGGGTCACAGTGTGGGGGGTCACGGTGTGGGGGGTCACGGTGTGGGGGGTCACAGTGTGGGGGTCACAGTGTGGGGGGTCACGGTGTGGGGGGTTACAGTGTGTGGGGTCACAGTGTGGGGGGTCACAGTGTGGGGGGTCACAGTGTGGGGGGTCACAGTGTGGGGGGTCACAGTGTGGGGGGTCACAGTGTGGGGGGTCACAGTGTGGGGGGGTCACGGTGTGGGGGGTCACAGTGTGGGGGTCACAGTGTGTGGAGGGGGTCACAGTGTGGGGGTCACAGTGTGGGGGGTCACAGTGTGGGGGTCACAGTGTGTGGAGGGGGTCACAGTGTGGGGGTCACAGTGTGGGGGTCACAGTGTGTGGAGGGGGTCACGGTGTGGGGGGTCACAGTGTGGGGGGTCACAGTGTGGGGGTCACAGTGTGGGGGTCACAGTGTGGGGGGTCACAATGTGGGGGGTCACAGTGTGGGGGTCACAGTGTGGGGGGTCACAGTGTGGGGGGTCACAATGTGGGGGTCACAGTGTGGGGGGTCACGGTGTGGAGGTCACAGTGTGGGGGTCACAGTGTGTGGAGGGGGTCACAGTGTGGGGGGTCACAGTGTGAGGGTCACAGTGTGTGGAGGGGGTCACGGTGTGGGGGGTCACAGTGTGGGGGGTCACAGTGTGGGGGTCACAGTGTGGGGGGTCACAGTGTGGGGGGTCACAATGTGGGGGGTCACAGTGTGGGGGTCACAGTGTGGGGGGTCACAATGTGGGGGGTCACAGTGTGGGGGGGTCACGGTGTGGGGGGTCACAGTGTGGGGGTCACAGTGTGTGGAGGGGGTCACAGTGTGGGGGGTCACAGTGTGGGGGTCACAGTGTGTGGAGGGGGTCACGGTGTGGGGGGTCACAGTGTGGGGGGTCACAGTGTGGGGGGTCACTGTGGGGGGTCACAGTGTGGGGGTCACAGTGTGGAGGGGGTCATGGTGTGGGGGGGTCACGGTGTGGGGGTCACAGTGTGTGGGTCACAGTGTGGGGGTCACAGTGTGTGGGTCACAGTGTGTGGAGGGGGTCACGGTGTGGGGGGTCACAGTGTGGGGGTCACAGTGTGGGGGTCACAGTGTGGGGGGTCACAGTGTGGGGGGTCACAGTGTGGGGGGGTCACAGTGTGGGGGGTCACAGTGTGGGGGTCACAGTGTGTGGAGGGGGTCACAGTGTGGGGGGTCACAGTGTGGGGGGTCACAGTGCGGGGGTCACAGTGTGGGGGGTCACAGTGTGGGGGTCACAGTGTGTGGAGGGGGTCACAGTGTGGGGGGTCACAGTGTGGGGGGTCACAGTGTGGGGGTCACAGTGTGGGGGGTCACAGTGTGGGGGTCACAGTGTGGGGGGGGTCACAGTGTGGGGGTCACAGTGTGGGGGGTCACAGTGTGGGGGTCACAGTGTGGGGGGTCACAGTGTGGGGGGTCACAGTGTGTGGAGGGGGTCACAGTGTGGGGGGTCACAGTGTGGGGGGTCACAGTGTGGGAGTCACAGTGTGGGGGTCACAGTGTGGGGGGTCACAGTGTGGGGGGTCACAGTGTGGGGGTCACAGTGTGGGGTGTCACAGTGTGGGGGGTCACAGTGTGGGGTGTCACAGTGTGGGGGGTCACAGTGTGGGGGGTCACAGTGTGGGGGGTCACAGTGTGGGGGTCACAGTGTGGGGGGTCACAGAGTGGGGGTCACAGTGTGGGGGTCACAGTGTGGGGGGGTCACAGTGTGGGGGGTCACAGTGTGGGGGTCACAGTGTGGGGGTCACAGTGTGGGGGGGTCACAGTGTGGGGGGTCACAGTGTGGGGGGTCACAGTGTGGGGGGTCACAGTGTGGGGGTCACAGTGTGGGGGGTCACAGTGGGGGGGTCACAGTGTGGGGGTCACAGTGTGGGGGGTCACAGTGTGGGGGTCACAGTGTGGGGGTCACAGTGTGGGGGGTCACAGTGTGGGGGGTCACAGTGTGGGGGGGTCACGGTGTGGGGGGTCACAGTGTGGGGGGTCACAGTGTGGGGGGTCACAGTGTGTGGGGGTCACAGTGTGGGGGGGTCACAGTGTGGGGGGGTCACAGTGTGGGGGGTCACAGTGTGGGGGGGGGGGTCACAGTGTGGGGGGGAGGGAGGCAGCAAATGGTTTGGAGACTAAGAAATGTAATCGATAAGAAAAGTGGGGAGAGGAATGTGCAATAAAGGAGCAGGTGGTGTCGTGGACCCGGAGTGCCCGCTGGTGAGGCCGCCATGTTGTGGTGGTGGTGGTGGTGGTGGTGGTGGTGGTGGTGGTGGTGACCCCCCCCCCCCACCAATGGTAGTTAGGGTTGTTGCTGGGAACACATTGTTTGACCTTCACGTGTGTGGAGGGAGGGAGGGAGGGAGCCGTACACCACAACTGTGGTAGAGAGCACTGGTCTACGTCACATGTGACCTCACAGCTGACGTCACACATGGTGGCACAGCTGACGTCACAGACTAGGGGTTCAGTGACGTCACAGGTCCTCTAGATGACGTCACACTGCTTGTCAATGTGTTTAACGATATTTTCGAGCTGAATGTGTTAGAGTAGCCTGGGTGTGCCCAGTATCCAGGTTCTGTAGTGGTCATGACCCCCTTGTCCAAGCACTTGGGCTGGACGGTAGAACGACGGTCTCGCTTCATGCAGGTCGGTGTTCAATCCCCGACTATCCAAGTGGTTGGGCACCATTCCTTCCCGCCCGTCCCATCCCAAATCCTAATCCTGATCCCTTCAGAATACTATAAAGTTGTAATGGCTTGGCGCCTTCCCTTGAAAGTTTCCTTTTTCTGTCCTAACCCAGACATACTACATCGTTAGTGAACACCTTCCAGGTCGGACACTTAGGCTGGTCATGGAACACAGCACAAGTCATTCACTCTGTGGAGCCACTGTCCAGAGGGAGACATGTTCTTGGAGTGTTTCGTCCACCAACCGGCCCTCGTCCCTGGCGCTCCTTCTAGGCTAGTGACTACTCTCTGACCATTCACTACACTGAAGAGATGCCCACTACCACCTGGTTCATTATTCACTCCCGTGTTGCCACACCACGCTGAGAACAACTCAAAATTGATTATCTTCCCGAACTCTGCTTAAATATAAGTTGAGAAAAGATTACGCCTCTCGCTTCTAAAATTCACGAGGTCGTTGGACTGCCATCCCTCCACAGCCCAAGGTCTTGGTGTATAGAACATCCTCCACAGGTCAAGGTCTTGGTGTATAGAACATCCTCCACAGGTCCAAGGTCTTGGTGTATAGAACATCCTCCACAGGTCAAGGTCTTGGTGTATAGAACATCCTCCACAGGTCAAGGTCTTGGTGTATAGAACATCCTCCACAGGTCAAGGTCTTGGTGTATAGAACATCCTCCACAGGTCAAGGTCTTGGTGTATAGAACATCCTCCACAGGTCAAGGTCTTGGTGTATAGAACATCCTCCACAGGTCAAGGTCTTGGTATATAGAACATCCTCCACAGGTCAAGGTCTTGGTATATAGAACATCATCCACAGGTCAAGGTCTTGGTGTATAGAACATCCTCCACAGGTCAAGGTCTTGGTGTATAGAGCATCCTCCACAGGTCAAGGTCTTGGTATATAGAACATCCTCCACAGGTCAAGGTCTTGGTGTATAGAACATCCTCCACAGGTCAAGGTCTTGGTGTATAGAACATCCTCCACAATCCAAGGTCTTGGTGTATAGAACATCCTCCACAGGTCAAGGTCTTGGTGTATAGAACATCCTCCACAACCCAAGGTCTTGGTGTATAGAACATCCTCCACAGGTCAAGGTCTTGGTGTATAGAACATCCTCCACAACCAAGGTCTTGGTGTATAGAACATCCTCCACAACCCAAGGTCTTGGTATATAGAACATCCTCCACAGGTCAAGGTCTTGGTATATAGAACATCCTCCACAGGTCAAGGTCTTGGTATATAGAACATCCTCCACAGGTCAAGGTCTTGGTGTATAGAACATCCTCCACAACCCAAGGTCCTTGGTTGTATAGAACATCCTCCACAGGTCAAGGTCTTGGTGTATTAGAACATCCTCCACAACCAAGGTCTTGGTGTATAGAACATCCTCCACAACCCAAGGTCTTGGTATATAGAACATCCTCCACAGGTCAAGGTCTTGGTATATAGAACATCCTCCACAGGTCAAGGTCTTGGTATATAGAACATCCTCCACAGGTCAAGGTCTTGGTATATAGAACATCCTCCACAGGTCAAGGTCTTGGTGTATAGAACATCCTCCACAGGCCAAGGTACATAGAACATCCTCCACAGGTCAAGGTCTTGGTATATAGAACATCCTCCACAGGTCAAGGTCTTGGTGTATAGAACATCCTCCACAACCCAAGGTCTTGGTGTATAGAACATCCTCCACAGGTCAAGGTCTTGGTGTATAGAACATCCTCCACAGGTCAAGGTCTTGGTGTATAGAACATCCTCCACAGGTCAAGGTCTTGGTGTATAGAACATCCTCCACAGGTCAAGGTCTTGGTATATAGAACATCCTCCACAGGTCAAGGTCTTGGTATATAGAACATCCTCCACAGGCCAAGGTACATAGAACATCCTCCACAGGCCAAGGTACATAGAACATCCTCCACAGACGAAGGTCTTGGTATATAGAACGGAGAGAAAAGGGGAAGATAAGCCAGGAATTGTTTGGGTGAAGCTCTTAGACTCTTTGAGAGATGTGTTTGTCCAAGGAAAAGGAAGAGTCGCTCAATGGGAACTCTTGAAAAAGAGCGTCGTCGTCAAATTTTATCAATCGAATTCCCAGGCAAATATTGCAAGGTTCAATGACACATAAATAGCGACCCCGTCCCTCGCATACTGGCACCCACGGTCACAGTCACCACATGTATACAATATACATGTATATCATACATGTGTTTCTGCCCGAAACGCTGCGCGTACTAGTGGCTTTACAAGATTGTAATTACTATATTATGTATCCTCTTAATTCCAATGTACCTTCTTGTATATATATAAATTAATAAATCAATAAATATATATATATATATATATATATATATATATATATATATATATATATATATATATATATATATATATAATATATCCATATATATATAATATATACACAGATATATGTGCACATACAAAAGAATGGGGGTGGTAGGAGAAGATAATAGTAGTGTTCAGTGAGAAACCACAAGGTCTCCCCTGAATACTTTTTATTTTCTTCTCCGAGGCTATGGGTCCCCACATTGGCACCAGAGGTGGTACCCTCACAAACTTTTATATATATATATATATATATATATATATATATATTATATATATATATATATATATATATATATATATATATATATATATATATATATATATATATATATATATATATTATATATACATTAAAAGAAATAATAATGCTAACATTACCTGTATATTCTATATCTAAATTAATGACGTGAACACGAAATATTTTTTGAGACGCATGAGCATATTAAATGATTACGTCACACATTAACGTTGTTATGACGTAAGGTAGATGATTACGTCACACATTAACGTTGTTTTGACGTAAGGTAGATGGTTACGTCACACATTAACGTATTATGACGTAAGGTAGATGATTACGTCACACATTGACGTTGTTATGACGTAAGGTAGATGATTATGTCACACATTGACGTTGTTATGACGTAAGGTAGATGATTACGTCACACATTAACGTATTATGACGTAAGGTAGATGATTACGTTACACATTAACGTGTTATGACGTAAGGTAGATAATTACGTCACACATTAACGTTATTATGACGTAAGGTAAATAATTACGTCACACATTAACGTTATTTTGACGTAAGGTAGATAATTACGTCACACATTAACGTTATTTTGACGTAAGGTAGATAATTACGTCACACATTAACGTTATTTTGACGTAAGGTAGATAATTACGTCACACATTAACGTTATTTTGACGTAAGGTAGATAATTACGTCACACATTGACGTTATTATGACGTAAGGTAGACGCGTTTAGAATTGGACTTGTTGATAAGTCAGTTAAATCCTTAAAGCATTAGCTCATCTTATTATATCAGTAACTCTGGACCATTGTGTTAATGTTATCAGGGTTAATATTATAATAATAACCCCCCCCACATGGGGGGAAGGGGGTATTTGTGGGGGGGGTAGTTGACGAGGGTAATTTTGAGGGGGGGAGGGAAGTTATTTTGCTAGTTATAGTTAGTTTTTTCTGAGTAATTGGCAGAAGAGTCGTGGAGAGTTAGATATGGAGAGTTATTTTTCGTTTTGAAATTGAAATTGAAATAAGTTTATTGAGGTAAAATACACACAAAGGGATGAGGTAGCTCAAGCTATTCTCACCCCGTTCAGTACATCGTGTTAATACATACATAGACACACATCACAAACAATAAACATGTTACTAAACATTCTGAGAGATAAACATGTTTCTGAAATTAGTTGTGGGTAGTCGCGTAGAGTTAGTAAGGGGGTCAAGTTAGAGGAGGTTATCTTGAGATGATTTCGGGGCTTTAGTGTCCCCGCGGCCCGGTCCTCGACCAGGCCTCCACCCCCCAGGAAGCAGCCCGTGACAGCTGACTAACACCCAGGTCCCTATTTTACTGCTAGGTAACAGGGGCATAGGGTGAGAGAAACTCTGCCTATTGTTTCTCGCCGGCGCCCGGGATCGAACCCGGGACCACAGGATCACAAGTCCAGCGTGCTGTCGGCTCGGCCGACCGGCTCCCCGTCGTGAGGTGAGGGTCGCAGCAGTAAACTCACGCCTCACTCATTTACCTCACAGTTAACTCACCAGTAATTAGCTGTAATGAAATGATGGTTAAAACTCTGTTGTTTGACCAGGACAGGTGTTGGGAGCAGCTGTTCTCCCCCCGCGGACACGTGTTGTTAGCTGGACTCTTAATGAAGAGGTTAACTCCGTGACCTTTAACCCTTGTGCTAAAGGTCACCTGGGAAGGTCACCTGACCATGAATAATGAGAGGGTAAGTTGGGTGATGAGGCTGAGAGGGAAGGAGAGAGATAAGGAGAGTAAACAGTGGAGACAGAGAGAGGCAGAAATATAAGAATAACTACATGCAGAGATGAACACACACACACACACACACACACACACACACACACACACACACACACACACACACACACACACACACACACACACACACACACATTATGAGGAGGAAATTATGAGGAGATGAGAAGCTTCCTAAGGGAAATACCTTGGGACACAGACCTCAGAGCTAAGTCTGTACAAGGTATGATGGACTATGTCACCCAAAAGTGTCAGGAGGCAGTAAGCAGATACATCCCGGCCCAAAGGGAAAAATCCGAGAAGCAACAGAAGAATCCATGGTATAATAGGGCATGTATGGAAGCAAAGAAACTGAACAAAAGGGCGTGGAGGAATTTCCGGAATAACAGAACACCAGAAAGCAGAGAGAGATACCAGAGAACCAGGAATGAGTATGTCAGGGTGAGAAGAGAAGCAGAGAAAAGTTATGAAAATGATATAGCAAACAAAGCCAAGACCAAACCAAAGCTACTCCACAGTCACATCAGAAGGAAAACAACAGTGAAAGAACAGGTAGTGAAACTTAGAACAGGCGAGGACAGGTATACAGAGAATGACAAAGAGGTGTGTGATGAACTCAACAAGAGGTTCCAAGAGGTCTTCACAACAGAACAAGGTGAGGTCACTGTGCTAGGAGAAAGGGAGGTAGTCCAGGCGGCCTTGGAAGAGTTCGAAATTACGAGAGAGGAGGTCAAGAGACACCTGCTGGATCTGGATGTTAGAAAGGCTGTTGGTCCAGACGGAATCTCGCCATGGGTACTGAAAGAGTGTGCAGAGGCACTTTGCTTGCCACTCTCCATAGTGTATAGTAGGTCACTGGAGGCGGGAGACCTACCAGAAATATGGAAGACGGCGAATGTGGTCCCAATATACAAAAAGGGCGACAGGCATGAGGCACTGAACTACAGGCCAGTGTCCTTAACTTGTATACCATGCAAGGTGATGAAGAAGATCGTGAGAAAAAACCTGGTAACACATCTGGAGAGAAGGGACTTCGTGACAAATCGCCAACATGGGTTCAGGGAGGGTAAATCTTACCTGACTGGCTTAATAGAATTCTACGACCTGGTGACACAGATTAAGCAAGAAAGAGAGGGTTGGGCGGACTGCATTTTCTTAGATTGTCGGAAAGCCTTTGACACAGTACCGCATAAGAGGCTGGTGCATAAGCTGGAGAGACAGGCAGGTGTAGCTGGTAAGGTGCTCCAGTGGATAAGGGAGTATCTAAGCAATAGGAAGCAGAGAGTTACGGTGAAGGGTGAGACCTTCGATTGGCGTGAAGTCATCAGTGGAGTCCCACAGGGCTCTGTACTCGGTCCTATCTTGTTTCTGATATATGTAAATGATCTCCCGGAGGGTATAGATTCATTTCTCTCAATATTTGCGGACGATGCCAAAATTATGAGAAGGATTAAGACAGAAGAGGACTGTTTGAGGCTTCAAGAAGACCTAGACAAACTCAAGGAATGGTCGAACAAATGGTTGTTAGAGTTTAACCCGACCAAATGTAATGTAATGAAGATAGGTGTAGGGAGCAGGAGGCCAAATACAAGGTATCATCTGGGAGAGGAAATTCTTCAGGAGTCAGAGAAAGAAAAAGACTTGGGAGTTGATATCACGCCAGACCTATCTCCTGCAGCCCATATCAAGAGGATAACATCAGCGGCATATGCCAGGCTGGCCAACATAAGAACGGCATTCAGAAACTTGTGTAAAGAATCATTCAGAACTTTGTATACCACATATGTCAGGCTAATCCTGGAGTATGCAGCCCCAGCATGGAGTCCATATCTAGTCAAGGATAAGACTAAACTGGAAAAGGTTCAAAGGTTTGCCACCAGACTAGTACCCGAGCTGAGAGGTATGAACTACGAGGAGAGACTACGGGAATTAAACCTCACTTCGCTGGAAGACAGAAGAGTTAGGGGGGACATGATCACCACATTCAAGATTCTGAAGGGAATTGATAGGGTAGATAAAGATAGGCTATTTAACACAAGGGGAACACGCACAAGGGGACACAGGTGGAAACTGAGTGCCCAAATGAGCCACAGAGATATTAGAAAGAACTTTTTAAGGGTCAGAGTGGTTGACAAACGGAATGCATTAGGAAGTAATGTGGTGGAGGCTGACTCCATACACAGTTTCAAGTGTAGATATGATAGAGCACAATAGGCTCAGGAACCTGTACTCCTGTTGATTGACAGTTGAGAGGCGGGACCAAAGAGCCAGAGCTCAACCCCCGCAAGCACAACTAGGTGAGTACATAAATACAAACACACACTCACACACAAACACACACACACACACACACACACACACACACACACACACACACACACACACACACACACACACACACACACACACCCAGGAAGCAGCCCTTAACAGTTGTCTAACTCCCAGGCACCTATTTACTACTAGGTAACAGGGGGCATCAGGGTGAAAGAAACTCTGCCCATTGGTCCTCGCCGGCGCCGGGAATCGAATCCGGGCCACAGGATTACGAGTCCCGCGCGGTGTCCACTCAGATACCAGTGCCCCTATTTGTGTGCGTGTGTGTGTGCGTGTGTGTGTGTGTGTGTGTGTGTGTGTGTGTGTGTGTGTGTGTGTACTCACCTAGTTGTGTTTATGGGGGTTGGGTTTTGGCTCTTTGGTCCCGCCTCTCAACTGTCAATCAACTGGTGTACAGATTCCTGAGCCTACTGGGCTCTATCATATCTACATTTGAAACTGTGTATGGAGTCAGCCTCCACCACATCACTGCCTAATGCATTCCATCCGTTAACTACTCTGACACTGAAATAGTTCTTTCTAACGTCTCTGTGGCTCATTTGGGTACTCAGTCTCCACCTGTGTCCCCTTGTCCGCGTACCACCAGTGCCAACAGTTTATCTTTATCTACCCTGTCAATTCCTCTGCGAATTCTGTAGGTGGTGATCATGTCTCATATGATCATGCGAATATGATCATGGGTGGCGATGAAGCACATATAGACGAGTATACGAATCCTTTAGTGAACTTCATATGACTCCACGAGGTGCGGCCTTAGTGCTTGGGACACGCCTCAGTGCTCCCCCCCCTGTCTCTCCCTCTACCCCCCCCCCTGTCTCTCCCTCTACCCCCCCCCCTGTCTCTCCCTCCACCCCCCCCCTGTCTCTCCCTCTACCCCCCCCCCTGTCTCTCCCTCCACCCCCCCCTGTCTCTCCCTCCACCCCCCCCCTGTCTCTCCCTCCACCCCCCCCTGTCTCTCCCTCCACCCCCCCCCCTGTCTCTCCCTCCACCCCCCCCTGTCTCTCCCTCCACCACCCCCCCCCCTGTCTCTCCCTCTACCCCCCCCCCCTGTCTCTCCCTCTACCCCCCCTGTCTCTCCCTCTACCCCCCCTGTCTCTCCCTCTACCCCCCCCCCTGTCTCTCCCTCCACCCCCCCCTGTCTCTCCCTCTACCCCCCCCCTGGCTCTCCCTCCACCCCCCCCTGTCTCTCCCTCTACCCCCCCCCTGTCTCTCCCTCCTCCCCCCCTGTCTCTCCCTCTACCCCCCCCCTGTCTCTCCCTCTACCCCCCCCTGTCTCTCCCTCTACCCCCCCCCCCCTGTCTCTCCCTCTACCCCCCCCTGTCTCTCCCTCTACCCCCCCCCTGTCTCTCCCTCTACCCCCCCCCCTGTCTCTCCCTCTACCCCCCCCCCCAGCGTCTCTCCTCTGGGCTCCGCGCCATAATTCCTCCGTCCCGTCTCCTCCTAAGACGGTATAAATCACTTACTTCGGGACCCGCTCTCCATAACTTTTTATAATCGTGAAAGATGGCTGTGCAGGTGTGGTGGTGAGACAGATGGCTGGTGTGCAGGTGTGGTGGTGAGACAGATGGCTCGTGTGCAGGTGTGGTGGTGAGACAGATGGCTGGTGTGCAGGTGTGGTGGTGAGACAGATGGCTCGTGTGCAGGTGTGGTGGTGAGACAGATGGCTCGTGTGCAGGTGTGGTGGTGAGACAGATGGCTGGTGTGCAGGTGTGGTGGTGAGACAGATGGCTCGTGTGCAGGTGTGGTGGTGAGACAGATGGCTCGTGTGCAGGTGTGGTGGTGAGACAGATGGCTCGTGTGCAGGTGTGGTGGTGAGACAGATGGCTGATGTGCAGGTGTGGTGGTGAGACAGATGGCTGGTGTGCAGGTGTGGTGGTGAGACAGATGGCTGGTGTACAGGTGTGGTGGTGAGACAGATGGCTCGTGTGCAGGTGTGGTGGAGAGACAGATGGCTGTGCAGGTGTGGTGGTGAGACAGATGGCTCGAGTGCAGGTGTGGTGGAGAGACAGATGGCTATGCAGGTGTGGTGGTGAGACAGATGGCTCGAGTGCAGGTGTGGTGGAGAGACAGATAGCTGTGCAGGTGTGGTGGTGAGACAGATGGCTCGTGTGCAGGTGTGGTGGAGAGACAGATGGCTGTGCAGGTGTGCCGGTGATACAGATGGCTGGTGTACAGGTGTGCCTGTGTGACAGATGGCTCGTGTGCAGGTGTGGTAGTGAGACAGATAGCTGGTGTACAGGTGTGGTGGTGAGACAGATGGCTGGTGTGCAGGTGTGGTGGTGAGACAGATGGCTGGTGTACAGGTGTGCCGGTGAGACAGATGGCTCGTGTGCAGGTGTGGTGGTGAGACAGATGGCTGGTGTACAGGTGTGCCGGTGAGACAGATGGCTCGTGTGCAGGTGTGGTGGTGAGACAGATGGCTGGTGTACAGGTGTGCTGGTGTACAGGTGTGTTGGTGAGACAGATGGCTGGTGTGCAGGTGAATTGGTGAGAAAGATGGCTGGTGTACAGGTGTGGTGGTGAGACAGATGGCTCGTGTGCAGGTGTGGTGGTGAGACAGATGGCTGGTGTACAGGTGTGGTAGTGAGACAGATGGCTCGTGTGCAGGTGTGGTGGTGAAACAGATGGCTGACGTACAGGTGTGCTGGTGTACAGGTGTGTTGATGAGACAGATGGCTGGTGTGCAGGTGTATTGGTGAGAAAGATGGCTGGTGTACAGGTGTGTTGGTGAGACAGATGGCTGGTGTGCAGGTGTATTGGTGAGAAAAATGGCTGGTGTACAGGTGTGGTGGTGAGACAGATGGCTCGTGTGCAGGTGTGGTGGTGAGACAGATGGCTGGTGTACAGCTGTGGTGGTCAGACAGATGGCTGGTGTACAGGTGTGGTGGTGAGACAGATGGCTCGTGTGCAGGTGTGGTGGTGAGACAGATGGCTGGTGTACAGGTGTGCCGGTGATACAGATGGCTGGTGTACAGGTGTGCCGGTGATACAGATGGCTGGTGTACTGGTGTGCCGGTGAGACAGATGGCTGATGTGCAGGTGTGGTGGTGAGACAGATGGCTCGTGTGCAGGTGTGGTGGTGAGACAGATGGCTGGTGTACAGGTGTGCCGGTGAGACAGATAGCTCGTGTGCAGGTGTGGTGGTGAGACAGATGGCTGGTGTACAGGTGTGGTGGTGATACAGATGGCTGGTGTACAGGTGTGCCGGTGAGACAGATGGCTGGTGTACAGGTGTGGTGGTGATACAGATGGCTGGTGTACAGGTGTGCCGGTGAGACAGATGGCTGGTGTGCAGGTGTGGTGGTGAGACAGATGGCTCGTGTGCAGGTGTGGTGGTGAGACAAATGGCTCGTGTGCAGGTGTGGTGGTGAGACAGATGGCTGGTGTGCAGATGTGGTGGTGAGACAGATGGCTGGTGTACAGGTGTGCCGGTGAGACAGATAGCTCGTGTGCAGGTGTGGTGGTGAGACAGATGGCTGGTGTACATATGTGCCGGTGAGACAGATGGCTGGTGTACAGGTGTGCCAGTGAGACAGATGGCTCGTATGCAGGTGTGGTGGTGAGACAGATGGCTCGTGTGCAGGTGTGGTGGTGAGGCAGATGGCTGGTATACAGGTGTGGTGGTGAGACAGATGGCTGGTGTACAGGTGGGGTGGTGAGACAGATGGCTCGTGTGCAGGTGTGGTGTTGAGACAGATGGCTGGTGTACAGGTGTGCCGGTGATACAGATGGCTGGTGTACAGGTGTGCCGGTGATACAGATGGCTGGTGTACTGGTGTGCCGGTGAGACAGATGGCTTGTCTGCAGGTGTGGTGGTGAGACAGATGGCTGGTGTACAGGTGTGGCGGTGAGACAGATGGCTGGTGTACAGGTGTGCCGGTGAGACAGATGGCTGGTGTACAGGTGTGGTGGTGAGACAGATGGCTGTACAGGTGTGGTGGTGAGACAGATGGCTGGTGTACAGGTGTGGTGGTGAGACAGATGGCTGGTGTACAGGTGTGGTGGTGAGACAGATGGCTGGTGTACAGGTGTGGTGGTGAGACAGATGGCTGGTGTACAGGTGTGGTGGTGAGACAGATGGCTGGTGTACAGGTGTGGTGGTGATACAGATGGCTCGTGTGCAGGTGTGGTGGTGAGACAGATGGCTCGTGTGCAGGTGTGGTGGTGAGAAAGATGGCTGGTGTACAGGTGTGGTGGTGAGACAGATGGCTGGTGTACAGTTGTGGTGGTGAGACAGATGGCTGGTGTACAGGTGTGGTGGTGAGACAGATGGCTGGTGTACAGGTGTGGCGGTGAGACAGATGGCTGGTGTACATGTGTGCTGGTGAGACAAATGGCTGGTGTGCAGGTTTGGTGGTGAGACAGATGGCTGGTGTACAGGTGTGGTGGTGAGACAGATGGCAGGTGTGCAGGTGTGGTGGTGAGACAGATGGCTGGTGTACAGGTGTGGTGGTGATACAGATGGCTGGTGTACAGGTGTGCCGGTGAGACAGATGGCTCATGTGCAGGTGTGGTGGTGAGACAGATGGCTCGTGTGCAGGTGTGGTGGTGAGACAGATGGCTGATGTGCAGGTGTGGTGGTGAGACAGATGGCTCGTGTGCATGTGTGGTGGTGAGACAGATGGCTCGTGTGCAGGTGTGGTGGTGAGACAGATGGCTGGTGTGCAGATGTGGTGGTGAGACAGATGGCTGGTGTACAGGTGTGCCGGTGAGACAGATAGCTCGTGTGCAGGTGTGGTGGTGAGACAGATGGCTGGTGTACATGTGTGCCGGTGAGACAGATGGCTGGTGTACAGGTGTGCTGGTGAGACAGATGGCTGGTGTGCAGGTGTGGTGGTGAGACAGATGGCTGGTGTACAGGTGTGGTGGTGAGACAGATGGCTGGTGTACAGGTGTGCCAGTGAGACAGATGGCTGGTGTACAGGTGTGCCGGTGAGACAGATGGCTGATGTGCAGGTGTGGTGGTAAGACAGATGGCTGGTGTGCAGGTGTAGTGGTGAGACAGATGGCTGGTGTGCAGGTGTGGTGGTGAGACAGATGGCTCGTGTGCAGGTGTGGTGGTGAGACATATGGGTCGTGTGCCGGTGTGGTGGTGAGACAGATGGCTCGTGTGCAGGTGTGGTGGTGAGACAGATGGCTGGTGTACATGTGTGCCGGTGAGACAGATGGCTGGTGTACAGGTGTGCTGGTGAGACAGATGGCTGGTGTGCAGGTGTGGTGGTGAGACAGATGGCTCATGTGCAGGTGTGGTGGTGAGACAGATGGCTCATGTGCAGGTGTGGTGGTGAGACAGATGGCTCGTGTGCAGGTGTGGTGGTGAGACAGATGGCTGATGTGCAGGTGTGGTGGTGAGACAGATGGCTCGTGTGCATGTGTGGTGGTGAGACAGATGGCTGGTGTACAGGTGTGCCGGTGAGACAGATAGCTCGTGTGCAGGTGTGGTGGTGAGACAGATGGCTGGTGTACATGTGTGCCGGTGAGACAGATGGCTGGTGTACAGGTGTGCCAGTGAGACAGATGGCTCGTATGCAGGTGTGGTGGTGAGACAGATGGCTCGTGTGCAGGTGTGGTGGTGAGACAGATGGCTGGTATACAGGTGTGGTGGTGAGACAGATGGCTGGTGTACAGGTGGGGTGGTGAGACAGATGGCTCGTGTGCAGGTGTGGTGGTGAGACAGATGGCTGGTGTACAGGTGTGCCGGTGATACAGATGGCTGGTGTACTGGTGTGCCGGTGAGAAAGATGGCTTGTCTGCAGGTGTGGTGGTGAGACAGATGGCTGGTGTACAGGTGTGGCGGTGAGACAGATGGCTGGTGTACAGGTGTGCCGGTGAGACAGATGGCTGGTGTACAGGTGTGGTGGTGAGACAGATGGCTGTACAGGTGTGGTGGTGAGACAGATGGCTGGTGTACAGGTGTGGTGGTGAGACAGATGGCTGGTGTACAGGTGTGGTGGTGAGACAGATGGCTGGTGTACAGGTGTGGTGGTGAGACAGATGGCTGGTGTACAGGTGTGGTGGTGAGACAGATGGCTGGTGTACAGGTGTGGTGGTGATACAGATGGCTCGTGTGCAGGTGTGGTGGTGAGACAGATGGCTCGTGTGCAGGTGTGGTGGTGAGAAAGATGGCTGGTGTACAGGTGTGGTGGTGAGACAGATGGCTGGTGTACAGTTGTGGTGGTGAGACAGATGGCTGGTGTACAGGTGTGGTGGTGAGACAGATGGCTGGTGTACAGGTGTGGCGGTGAGACAGATGGCTGGTGTACATGTGTGCTGGTGAGACAAATGGCTGGTGTGCAGGTTTGGTGGTGAGACAGATGGCTGGTGTACAGGTGTGGTGGTGAGACAGATGGCAGGTGTGCAGGTGTGGTGGTGAGACAGATGGCTGGTGTACAGGTGTGGTGGTGATACAGATGGCTGGTGTACAGGTGTGCCGGTGAGACAGATGGCTGGTGTGCAGGTGTGGTGGTGAGACAGATGGCTCATGTGCAGGTGTGGTGGTGAGACAGATGGCTCGTGTGCAGGTGTGGTGGTGAGACAGATGGCTGATGTGCAGGTGTGGTGGTGAGACAGAATGGCTCGTGTGCATGTGTGGTGGTGAGACAGATGGCTCGTGTGCAGGTGTGGTGGTGAGACAGATGGCTGGTGTGCAGATGTGGTGGTGAGACAGATGGCTGGTGTACAGGTGTGCCGGTGAGACAGATAGCTCGTGTGCAGGTGTGGTGGTGAGACAGATGGCTGGTGTACATGTGTGCCGGTGAGACAGATGGCTGGTGTACAGGTGTGCTGGTGAGACAGATGGCTGGTGTGCAGGTGTGGTGGTGAGACAGATGGCTGGTGTACAGGTGTGGTGGTGAGACAGATGGCTGGTGTACAGGTGTGCCAGTGAGACAGATGGCTGGTGTACAGGTGTGCCGGTGAGACAGATGGCTGATGTGCAGGTGTGGTGGTAAGACAGATGGCTGGTGTGCAGGTGTAGTGGTGAGACAGATGGCTGGTGTGCAGGTGTGGTGGTGAGACAGATGGCTCGTGTGCAGGTGTGGTGGTGAGACATATGGGTCGTGTGCCGGTGTGGTGGTGAGACAGATGGCTCGTGTGCAGGTGTGGTGGTGAGACAGATGGCTGGTGTACATGTGTGCCGGTGAGACAGATGGCTGGTGTACAGGTGTGCTGGTGAGACAGATGGCTGGTGTGCAGGTGTGGTGGTGAGACAGATGGCTGGTGTACAGGTGTGGTGGTGAGACAGATGGCTGGTGTACAGGTGTGCCAGTGAGACAGATGGCTGGTGTACAGGTGTGCCGGTGAGACAGATGGCTAATGTGCAGGTGTGGTGGTAAGACAGATGGCTGGTGTGCAGGTGTAGTGGTGAGACAGATGGCTGGTGTGCAGGTGTGGTGGTGAGACAGATGGCTCGTGTGCAGGTGTGGTGGTGAGACATATGGGTCGTGTGCCGGTGTGGTGGTGAGACAGATGGCTCGTGTGCAGGTGTGGTGGTGAGACAGATGGCTGGTTTACAGGTGTGGTGGTGAGACAGATGGCTCGTGTGCAGGTGTGGTGGTGAAACAGATGGCTGGTGTACAGGTGTGGTGGTGAGACAGATGGCTGGTGTACAGGTGTGGTGGTGAGACAGATGGCTGATGTGCAGGTGTGGTGGTGAGACAGATGGCTCGTGTGCAGGTGTGGTGGTGAGACAGATGGCTGGTGTACAGGTGTGGTGGTGAGAGAGATAGCTGGTGTGCAGGTGTGGTGGTGAGACAGATGGCTGGTGTACAGGTGTGTTGGTGAGACAGATGGGTGGCTGGTGTACAGGTGTGGTGGTGAGACAGATGGCTGGATGGTGTACAGGTGTGCTTGTGAGACAGATGGCTGGTGTACAGGTGTGGTGGTGAGACAGATGGCTGGTGTACAGGTGTGGTGGTGAGACAGATGGCTGGTGTACAGGTGTAGGTGGTGAGACAGATGGCTGGATGGTGTACAGGTGTGCTGGTGAGACAGATGGCTGGTGTGCAGGTGTGGTGGTGAGACAGATGGCTGGTGTGCAGGTGTGTACAGGTGTACAACAGCCCCAAGCATAGAGTAACAACCAATATTACCATACACTATAGCGCCCAGATCACATATAAAACCACTATAACAAAGGTGTCAACGCCAGCAACTCATTAACCAACAACACTTGTGCCGCGGGCGGTGAAAATTTGCAAAGTTTCGCATTAATTACAATTCGATTTAAATTAGCATGAGAGCAATATATATATAGAGGCCAGGTGGTGGGGCGCGGGTGCTGGGAACCCGACTGTGATGGAGACTATAGACTCTCATTTGTTGCCGGCTCAGCGAGCGGGCGGGAGCGCGCGCGTGCGGACCAGCACAGCCGTCCGGGTTAAGACAGTGTTATTGGAGCTCCGGGAGCAGCGGGTTCTGGTAAGCTCTCCTCTGTTACAGTCGTAATACTATTGATCCTTTATTGGTAACAAGGCTTCGGGTCTGTTGTCTTTATAGGATTTATCTCCAGCCTCTCTGTCTGTCTGTCTGTCTGTCTGTCTGTCTGTCTGTCTGTCTGTCTGTCTGTCTGTCTGTCTGTCTGTGGTTAGTGTGTGAGGACACACTGAGAGGCGTATTATAGCGTTTTCAATACCGTGGTCCTTGTATACAAAATACATCAGTGGTACAGCACAGTGGAAATTGTCCCCATTATAACCCAGAGTTGTCAATGGCAGCCATTGGCATGGCTGTAACATGGCAGCCATTGGCATGACTGTAACATGGCAGCCATTGGCATGACTAACATGGCAGCTATTGGCATGACTGTAACATGGCAGCCATTGGCATGACTGTAACATGGCAGCCATTGGCATGACTGTAACATGGCAGCCATTGGCATGACTGTAACATGGCAGCCATTGGCATGACTGTAACATGGCAGCCGTTGGCATGACTGTAACATGGCAGCCATTGGCATGGCTGTAACATGGCAGCCATTGGCATGGCTGTAACATGGCAGCCGTTGGCATGACTGTAACATGGCAGCCATTGGCATGACTGTAACATGGCAGCCATTGGCATGACTGTAACATGGCAGCCATTGGCATGACTGTAACATGGCAGCCGTTGGCATGACTGTAACATGGCAGCCATTGGCATGGCTGTAACATGGCAGCCATTGGCATGGCTGTAACATGGCAGCCGTTGGCATGACTGTAACATGGCAGCCATTGGCATGACTGTAACATGGCAGCCATTGGCATGACTGTAACATGGCAGCCATTGGCATGACTGTAACATGGCAGCCATTGGCATGATTGTAGCATGGCACTAACATGGTATGGCCCACTTACTTAACAACCTCAACCCATCCTCCTGCCTAGACAGCACTTATAATAACTCTGTGAACCAACGTACATATATTTACGTAGTGGAACATTAGAGAGCAGAATTTGCTACTATCTGTTCACTTTATAGCCCCGAAAAAACTAAATAACAAACTTAAATATTTCTAGGCTTAGTTTAGCACATCTATGTACTATACTAGGCCTCAGATAGCACGCATTAGGCCTAGGGGGTAGTTAGGTTAGGATTTATTAGCAACATAAAATTCTTTCCGGTTTGTCCAAACTCAATAGTGCCAAATTCTGCTGTCTAATTGCCCATTACATCAAGTTATGTACGATGTTACTATAAGTTCTATCTAAGCCATCTGTCTCACCACCACATCTGTACACATCGTTACTATAAGTTCTATCTAAGCCATCTGTCTCACCACCACATCTGTACACATCGTTACTATAAGTTCTATCTAAGCCATCTGTCTCACCACCACACCTGTACACATCGTTACTATAAGTTCTATCTAAGCCATCTGTCTCACCACCACACCTGTACACATCGTTACTATAAGTTCTATCTAAGCCATCTGTCTCACCACCACACCTGTACACATCGTTACTATAAGTTCTATCTAAGCCATCTGTCTCACCACCACATCTGTACACATCGTTACTATAAGTTCTCTCTAAACAGGAGCACGGGCTGAACATCCTGTACACTAGGACTCAGATCAAACCATATATAAATATTACTATATAATTCATATATATACAATGTATTATAATATGTAATATTACAAATGTTTAATATTTACATCTCTCACAGGTATTGAAAGTGCAACGAGGAATAGAGAGATCTCAGTTTACCTTCAGCTTGTTTCCTCCAGCTGTTTACATGAAGCCGCAGCTTCATGTAAACATTGTGTGAGGCTTAAGCCGCCACCATCATGAATGAGACATGTTTCACAGGTAATTGTTTTACCGCGTTTTATTCTGGTGAGTCGTAATGCAGGGCATTCAGTGTGTGTGTGTGTGTGTGTGTGTGTGTGTGTGTGTGTGTGTGTGTGTGTGTGTGTGTGTGTGTGTGTGTATGTGTATGTGTATGTGTGTACTCACCTAATTGTACTCACCTAATTGTGCTTGCGGGGGTTGAGCTTTGGCTCTTTGGTCCCGCCTCTCAACTGTCAATCAACTGGTGTACAGATTCCTGAGCCTATTGGGCTCTATCATACCTACATTTGAAACTGTGTATGGAGTCAGCCTCCACCACATCACTTCCTAGTGCATTCCATTTATTAACTACTCTCATTTATTAACTACTCTGTGTGTGTGTGTATGTGTGTATGTGTGTGTGTGTGTGTGTGTGTGTGTGTGTGTGTGTGTGTGTGTGTGTGTGTGTGTGTGTGTGTGTGTGTGTATGTGTGTGTGTGTGTGTGTGTGTATGTGTATGTGTGTGTATGTGTGTGTGTATGTGTATGTGTGTGTGTGTGTATGTGTATGTGTATTTATACTGGCCTAGTTGAGCTGAGGTTGTAAGGTCGAGCATATCTGCTCCGACATATTTTAGTTCTGCTCGTAACTATTTGCGTCTGTCGTATGTGCGTGAAGCATTTATAAAAGGTATAATTGGCACCCAGGAGGAGAGTGAAGCATTCCGTGACAAGTTGGAACGCCGTCAGCTGTGCGTCAGCCCGTCCTCGTAAACAATCTCCAGAGGCTTGTTAATTCATCTGCCAAACCCCAGCTTGATGAGTGGAAAACTCTCGACACTAACTGATTACATTCGTAATTTTCTGGAACAGCTGCTTTGTTTTTCTGGTGTTGGAACCGCGCCTCTCTACACGCTTCTCCCCAGGTGCTGAAGACCTTCCCGCCCGCCGCCCGCCGCCCGCCGCCCGCCGCCCGCCGCCCGCCGCCCGCCGCCCCTGGGGGGCTCCGGGACCCCTGGGGACACGATCCTCTTCACTCCCAGCCGACACGCTCAGGTTACAAGAGAAACAACAACTTGAACGTATTTTTGGCTGATTTCTCGGCGTCCGGTGAAGGCGTAAGGTTGTGTATGTGTCTTAGGCCGCCCCAGGGGCCACCCCAGGGGCCACCCCAGGGGCCACCCCAGGGGCCGCCCCAGGGGCCACCCCAGGGGCCGCCCCAGGGGCCACCCCAGGGGCCGCCCCAGGGGCCGCCCCAGGGGCCGCCCCAGGGGCCACCCCAGGGGCCGCCCCAGGGGCCACCCCAGGGGCCGCCCCAGGGGCCGCCCCAGGGGCCACCCCAGGGGCCACCCCAGGGGCCACCCCAGGGGCCACCCTGGCTGGGGCCACCGCACCGCTCCTCGGAGACCTGTCACCACGTTTATATATTTAATTTACGTAATATTCAATTCATATTTTGATAAAAACGCTTTAATTACAGTATTGTGATCGGTGGGGGTGGTCGGCCTCTGCTTGCTTGTGGGAGACCCGTCACAGGTCCTGTTACACACGCTCGTAACACCAGCCAACACTCCTTCACTGTCACATTCTCTCTCGCTATCACATTCTGTGATTCACTATCACACTCTCACTACCACTGACCCAAGAGCCAAAGCTCAACCCCCGTAAGCACAACTGGGTGAGAACACTCACTGTCACACACACTCATTCACTATCACACAGTCACTCTGGTTGAATTAATTGAGTCTAAAGAGTCAGACAATATCATTCCTTGTCCCGGGTCGTCGTCAGAACTTGTGAAGCTTCATATTGAAGTCTTACTAATGCTGGACTGTGATGGCTTGGTGATAGTCTGCTTGTTGAGGTGTGAGTGAGCACAGTGTGTACTCACCTAATTGTACTCACCTAATTGTGCTTGCGGGGGTTGAGCTCTGGCTCTTTGGTCCCGCCTCTCAACCGTCAATCAACTGGTGTACAGATTCCTGAGCCTATTGGGCTCTATCATATCTACATTTGAAACTGTGTATGGAGTCAGCCTCCACCACATCACTTCCTAATGCATTCCATTTACTAACTACTCTGACACTGAAAAAGTTCTTTCTAACGTCTCTGTGGCTCATTTGGGTACTCAGCTTCCACCTGTGTCCCCTTGTTCGCGTCCCACCAGTGTTGAATAGTTCATCCTTGTTTACCCGGTCGATTCCCCTGAGGATTTTGTAGGTTGTGATCATGTCCCCCCTTACTCTTCTGTCTTCCAGTGTCGTGAGGTGCATTTCCCGCAGCCTTTCCTCATAACTCATGCCTCTTAGTTCTGGGACTAGTCTAGTAGCATACCTTTGGACTTTTTCCAGCTTCGTCTTGTGCTTGACAAGGTACGGACTCCATGCTGGGGCCGCATACTCCAGGATTGGTCTTACATATGTGGTGTACAAGATTCTGAATGATTCCTTACACAGGTTCCTGAACGCCGTTCTGATGTTAGCCAGCCTCGCATATGCCGCAGACGTTATTCTCTTTATGTGGGCTTCAGGAGACAGGTTTGGTGTGATATCAACTCCTAGATCTTTCTCTCTGTCTGTTTCATTAAGTACTTCATCTCCTATTCTGTATCCTGTGCCTGGCCTCCTGTTTCCACTGCCTAGTTTCATTACTTTGCATTTACTCGGGTTGAACTTCAACAGCCATTTGTTGGACCATTCACTCAGTCTATCCAGGTCATCTTGTAGCCTCCTACTATCATCCTCTGTTTCAATCCTCCTCATAATTTTTGCATCGTCGGCAAACATTGAGAGGAACGAATCTATACCCTCTGGGAGATCATTTACATATACCAGAAACAGTATAGGTCCAAGGACTGACCCCTGCGGGACTCCACTTGTGACGTCTCGCCAATCTGAGGCCTCACCCCTCACACAGACTCGTTGTCTCCTGTTGCTTAGGTATTCCTCTATCCACCGGAGTACCTTCCCTCTCACTCCAGCCTGCATCTCCAACTTTCGCACTAGCCTCTTGTGTGGTACTGTATCAAAGGCTTTCTGACAATCCAAAAATATGCAGTCTGCCCACCCTTCTCTTTCTTGCCTTATTTTTGTTGCCTGGTCGTAGAATTCAAGTAACCCTGTGAGGCAGGACCTGCCATCCCTGAACCCATGTTGATGCTGTGTTACAAAGTTCCTTCGCTCCAGATGCTCCACTAGTTTTTTTCGCACAATCTTCTCCATCAGCTTGCATGGTATGCAGGTTAGGGACACTGGCCTGTAGTTCAGTGCCTCCTGTCTATCCCCTTTCTTGTATATCGGGACTACGTTAGCTGCTTTCCAAATATCTGGCAGTTCCCCTGTTGCCAGTGATTTGTTATACACTATGTGTATATATGTGTGTGTGTGTGTGTGTGTGTGTGTGTGTGTGTGTGTGTGTGTGTGTGTGTGTGTGTGTGTGTGTGTACTCACCTAGTTGTACTCACCTAGTTGTGCTTGCGGGGGTTGAGCTCTGGCTCTTTGGTCCCGCCTCTCAACCGTCAATCAACAGGTGTACAGGTTCCTGAGCCTATTGGGCTCTATCATATCTACACTTGAAACTGTGTATGGAGTCAGCCTCCACCACATTGCTTCCTAATGCATTCCATTTGTCAACCACTCTCACACTAAAAAAGTTCTTTCTAATATCTCTGTGGCTCATTTGGGCACTCAGTTTCCACCTGTGTCCCCTAGTGCGTGTGCCCCTTGTGTTAAATAGCCTATCTTTATCAACCCTGTCGATTCCCTTGAGAATCTTGAATGTGGTGATCATGTCCCCCCTAACTCTTCTGTCTTCCAACGAAGTGAGGTTCAATTCCCGTAGTCTCTCCTCGTAGCTCATACCTCTCAGCTCGGGTACTAGTCTGGTGGCAAACCTTTGAACCTTTTCCAGTTTAGTCTTATGCTTGACTAGATATGGACTCCATGCTGGAGCCGCATACTCCAGGATTGGTCTGACATATGTGGTATATAATGTTCTGAAAGATTCCTTACACAAGTTTCTAAAGGCCGTTCTTATGTTAGCCAACCTGGCATATGCTGCTGATGTTATCCTCTTGATATGAGCTTCAGGGGACAGGTCTGGCGTGATATCAACCCCCAGGTCTTTCTCTCTCTCTGACTCTTGAAGTATTTCATCTCACAAGTGATACCTTGTATCTGGTCTCCTGCTTCCTACTCCTATCTTCATTACATTACATTTGCTTGGGTTAAACTCTAACATCCAATTGTTCGACCATTCCTGCAGCTTGTCCAGGTCTTCTTGAAGCCTCAAGCTGTCCTCCTCAGTCTTAATCCTTCTCATAATTTTGGCGTCGTCAGCAAACATTGAGAGGAATGAGTCTATACCCTCTGGGAGATCATTTACGTATATCAGAAACAGGATAGGTCCAAGTACAGAGCCCTGTAGGACTCCACTGGTGACTTCCCGCCATTCTGAGGTCTCACCCCTCACTGTAACTCTCTGCTTCCTATTGTTTAGGTACTCCCTTATCCACTGGAGCGCCCTACCAGTTACTCCTGCCTGTTTCTCCAGCTTATGCATCAACCTTTTATGGGGTACTGTGTCAAAGGCTTTCCGACAGTCCAAAAAAATGCAGTCCGCCCACCCTTCTCTTTCTTGTTTAATCTTTGTCACCTGATCGTAGAATTCTATCAATCCTGTAAGGCAAGATTTACCCTCCCTGAACCCATGTTGATGGGTTGTCACGAAGTCTCTTCTCTCCAGATGTGTTACTAGGTTTTTTCTCACAATCTTCTCCATCACCTTGTATGGTATACAAGTTAAGAACACTGGCCTGTAGTTCAGTGCCTCTTGTCTGTCACCCTTTTTGTATATTGGTACTACATTAGCAGTCTTCCATATTTCTGGTAAGGTCCCCCGTTTCCAGTGACCTACTATACACTATGGAGAGTGGTAGGCAAAGTGCTCCTGCACACTCTTTCAATACCCATGGCAGTGTGTGTGTGTGTGTGTGTGTGTGTGTGTGTGTGTGTGTGTGTGTGTGTGTGTGTGTGTGTGTTAAAAAAATTAGTAGCAACAGTTGATTGATTAGCACACACACACACACACACACACACACACACACACACACACACACACACACACACAGAAAGCAGCCCGTAACAGCTGTCTAACTCCTAGCTACCTATTTACTGCTATGTAACAGGCGCATCAGGACGAAAGAAATTCTGCCCATTTTGTTGCTGCCATCAGCCGGGATCGATCCCGGACCCCTAGGATTACAAGTCCAGAGCGCTGTCCACTCAGCTACCAGGCCCCCCCTTGAGTGTGTGTGTGTGCAAGAGAGAGATCAGAAGTATCACTTGCCCTTGACCCAGGCACACCCAGGGCCCCCCACTCCCCCTCAGAGAGCCAAGCTGTCTGCCACAACCAACAAGTATAGAGCCAGGGGATAATATTATGTTACAATGACGCGATACACCGCTGAACTACCTCATTATACTCCTATAATACAGTGCAAGAAAAAGACAATTTTATTAATCACAAAATTTCACAATGTTGACGGCGATAGCAAACCCTCACCAAAACTGAAGACAGATACAGCGACTTACGAGTCTTAAACGGTATGAAACGTCCCAATTTTAGTTTAGTTCATTTATTATGCACCCCATACCCACCTTGTGGGCGGTAGTGAAAAGGGTTACAGAGGCACATAATGGGCTCAGGGACTCAACCCCATTATGTTGCCTCACTGAACTGAACCCCACAGTTCATGCAAGCTAAGTTAAAGTCTTGATGAGCTAGTTACAAAATTCAATATACATTATTACATCAACAATGGGCTCGAGATCGACCACAAGTACAGGTTCTAAATTAAGCAACTGACATATGTGGAGAGCTAGTGTCACAATTGATATGTTTGTCCTGCACACCGCCCCCCATCCAGTGGGCAACGGTGGATAGGTTACAATCACTTAGTTACTACCTACAGTTAGCAAACTGGGGATGTTAGGCCTAGGACTTCTGGCAGCAGATCATTTTGAGTTAAATATTTACACATCTCTTGAACATTTGTTATAGAATTGTCTCTGAATTCACGTATCTTTTCGCACTCCATCACATAGTGACGGAGGGTGTGCGAATAATTTTGTTGACACAGTTTACATTTGGTCAGGTCTACATCAGCAGATAATGAGAATTCCCAGAGATACTTGTAACCGAGTCTAAGCCGAGCAGCAGTAACATCTAGAAGTCTGCTGATTTTATTGGATGATCCATAGATGTGTGGCTCCTCTTGTATGATAGTATGATGATAGATGGAATTACTAGTGTCAATTTCACTTGAAACGTCCCAATAAAAAAAAAGGCAATACGGAAAGCAAAAAACACCCAGTAGAGTGAAGGCTACGACAGGCAGCAGACTGACAGGGGAATATGACACAGTGTTGATCAGTGTCGCAAGCTGCATACATGGTGACACTGGCACCTATGACTGTGTGTGTGTGTGTGTGTGTGTGTGTGTGTGTGTGTGTGTGTGTGTGTGTGTGTGTGTGTGTGTGTGTGTGTGTGTGTACTCACCTATTTATGCCTGCAGGACCGAGCATTGGCTCTTGGATCCCGTCTTTCTTGCCGCCGGTTGTTTAAAACAATGACTCCTGTCCAACTTCCCTATCATACCTAGTTTTAGAGCTATGAATGGTGTTTGCTTCCACAGCCTGCTCCTTGAGTTCATTCCATTTCCCCACTACTCACATTAAAAGAAAACTTTCTAACATCTCCCCTGTGACTCATCTGAGTTTCCAGCTTTCACCCATGTCCCCCGTGTTCTGTTGGTATTCCGTGTGAACATTTCGTCTATTTCTACTCTGTCAGTCCCCCCCTAAGTATTTTGTATGCTGCTATCATACCTCCCCGCTGCCTCCATTTTTCTAGCGTCGTCAGGTTCAGTCTGTGTGTGTGGGGGGGGGGGGCTGGGAGTGTATGTGGGGGTGAGTTGGGACTGTGTGTGTGTGTGGGGGGGGGGGTGAGCTGGGAGTGTGTGGGGGAAGATGAGAGAGTGTGGGGGAGCTGGGAGTGTGGGACGGGCTCTTGACAGACTCAGCCATCACTGATAGCCGGGGACAGTAAATCACGTGATTATATCTAGATCTGAGAGAGAAAGAGAGAGAAAGAGAGCGAGAGAGAGAGAGAGAGAGAGAGAGAGAGA
Organism: Procambarus clarkii; assembly: GCF_040958095.1. Classification (NCBI taxonomy): domain Eukaryota; kingdom Metazoa; phylum Arthropoda; class Malacostraca; order Decapoda; family Cambaridae; genus Procambarus; species Procambarus clarkii. The sequence goes on from NC_091191.1 coordinate 2,483,819, forward strand.
GAGAGAGAGAGAGAGAGAGAGAGAGAGAGAGAGAGAGAGAGAGAGAGAGAGAGAGAGAGAAGTAGGTGTGTGTGGGTGAGAGAGCGTGTGAGACACAATGTGTAATGATGACGTCACACCACATATAAAACCTGCTGTCCAGGTTTTGTCTGGTGAGGCTGCGCAGGTTGTCCCTGCGCAGGTGTACTTACCTAACAGTGTCGACCGGGGAGTGAAGGTTCAGTTCTTCATGCCCCGCCTAACAGCCTTGATGCACCGCTTGTGTTATAGTTTAACTCTTCTGAAGCTCAATTTCTTTGGCGAATTTTGTTTTAAAGTTGTGGATGGAGGCGGCTTCCAGAACTTCTGTTTTCAGTATACTCCAGCTGTTGGCCACCTGCAGAGGGCGCGAGTATCTCCCTACATCACAGCTAGCTACTCCCCTGGTGTTCTCTCGTCTTGCCACCTCTTAATTTAAAAAGGTTTCTTTTATACATTATGTCTTTTCCCTTACAAATTTTGTATGTAGCGATCATATTCCCTCCGTTTCTTTTCTAAAGTTGAGAGTGAGTTCCTTCAACCTGTTCTCAAATTTGCGCCTTTTTAAGTCTGGTACAAAGTTGCAAACTTTGCAAACTAGTTACTACTTGCAAACCTCTGAACTTTCTCAGGGTTCTGTTTGTTTCAGAAGATATGGGTTCCTTGCTGGTGCTGCATGCTAAAGTAATGGTCTCACGACGGTAGTGTATATGGACTTGAAAACCTCCTCGTTTAGGTTTTTAAATGACGATCACATGCTCGCTAACTTCCCATATGCTACTGATGTTACCCAGTTAACATGAGCCTCTCGTGTTCTTGTTAGCATTATGTCTACTCTCAGGTCCTTTTCTCTGTTACAAGAAGGTAGCTCCGTGTCACTGTGGCCTGTTCTTTTGGTCTCCTGTTGCCGGATTCCATTTCCATCACCTTACAAATGCTGCTGCTGAACTCCAGTAGCCATTTCCCCCGACCAACACTGCAGCTTGTTTGAGCCATTCTGGAGAATCTTACCCGATTTACCTGATTTACCTCAGGGCCACTAACCCTAGTGGCTCTAGGGTTAGTGGCCTGGTGCTTAGGGCACTAGGAGGTTAGTGCTCTACCAGGCCCAGCGTATGTCCCTCTCTGAGGGGGGGGGGGGGGTGAGCTCCGGGATGGACATTCACTGTGACATGAACCACCAGGTTACTCTGCACTGGCTTCTGTTAAACTCTAGATACCATTTGTTGCTATAATTTTGTTAAATTTTGCCCCGAGGGGCGAGTTTATCGGGCAGCGCCACTCATCCTGTGAGTGGACACACTCACAGGATGAGTGGCGTGTTACAATATTGTAACATGTACAACACTCCCCAATAGGAAGAAATCCCGCTGGGTTGTTCATCCTGTCACTTGTACCCAGACACAGCTGGAACTTGCTTAACTGTCTCAAGTGAACAGCTCCTCAAACAAGAAGATTAACATCTATCAACCCTTAAAAGCTTACATTATCTTGCGGGTGCAAAATGGGGAAATCTTTTAAGAACAGCATCAATATTTGACAAATAGTGTTTTCCTAACTCAATCAATGTGGGGTTTATTATTCTACACATACTTCTGATGTCTCTCAGGTGTTCACATTCACGTAGATAGTGGTCAAGGCGGTGTCCGTCACTCTCATCACAGATTCTGCAACTTCGCTGATCAACTGTTGTTTCCATTCCATATCTCCAAGGATATTTGTATCCAAGACGAATTCTCGCTATTACTGATTCTCTCCCGCGTCCTCTTCCTCTTCGGCCATAATGATTATAATAATAAATAATAATAAATATTTATTCAGGTAAAGTACATACATACAAGGTGAGATACAAAAGTTGATGGATCTATAGATAGAGCTAGTACAGACAATGCCTAAAGCCACTATTACGCAAAGCGTTTCGGGCAGGAAAAACACTAAGACTAAAACTTAATACTAATTGAGATTAAAGTATAAATTGTGTTGAGAAAAAATAAGAAAAGAATGAAAAAGGGGGGGGGGGGGAACATGGCAGAAAAAATAAAAAATACAATTTGGTCAACAAACATCATTGTTTAAAATAGTAGACATGGGTTGACATTTTGGGGTGAGGTAGGTTACATTGAGTTAATTAGATGGTACTTAGTTTTCATCTTAAACTGGTTGGGAGAGGTACAGTCTTTAACATAATTGGGAAGGTCATTCCACATTCGAGGTTTCTTGATTAGTAAAGCATTTCTAGTTTGACTAAGTCGTACTCTTGGAATATCAAATAGGTATTTGTTTCTGGTGTGGTGCTCATGGGATCTGTTACAACCTTCTAGGAAGCTTTTAAGGTCAGGACTGACATTACAGTTCAGCGTTTTATATATATAAAATACACATGAGAGGATGTGCAGGGACTTAATATCTAACATATTCAGAGATTTGAGTAGGGGTACCGAGTGATGTCTGGGGCCAGAGTGAGATATTGTCCTAATAGCAGCTTTGTGTTGAGTAATTAGAGGACGTAAATGATTTTGGGTAGTAGAACCCCAAGCACAAATACCATAGTTGAGATAAGGATAGATGAGAGAATAATAGAGTGTCACCAGGGCAGGGCGAGGTACATAATATCTGATCTTGGAAAGAATGCCAACAGTTTTCGAAACTTTTTTGATATATTTAGAATGTGTCCCTGGAAATTCAGCTTGCGGTCAATGAGAACGCCAAGGAATTTGCCATCTACTTTGTTACAAATTTGCGTATTGTTAATCCTGAGATTTATTTGATTTGAGGATTTATTGCCAAACAAAATATAGAAAGTTTTGTCAATATTGAGGGTGAGTTTATTGGCAGTTAGCCAGTGATGAACTTTATTTAGCTCAGTATTCACTGTGACATTTAGAGCAAGGGGGTCAGGACTGGAGTAAATGAAGGTCGTGTCGTCAGCAAATAGAATTGGTTTGAGGTGTTGGGAGGCATTTGGAAGGTCATTAATGTAGATGAGAAAGAGGAGAGGGCCAAGTATGCTGCTCTGGGGAACACTAATGTTGATGGGTAGGGTGGGAGAATTGGAATTGGGATTGGGATAGATTCGGATTGCCAGCTGCAACCAAGTTGTACCATCGTACAGATTCACTGGTTTGTGCTTCTATCCTCCTTTCCTCAGCTACCTTGTCACGGTGATATTGCCTGACAATACCTCTAATTTGTAGTAGAGTCTTAGGTATGAAGTATTCAATATGGTCTCCTTCAGCAGCCAGCACATCTGCTCGTTCATTCCCACATATTCCAACATGGGAGGGGATCCACAGAAACTTGATGACTCTTCCCTGATTGGTAAGTACTCTCACAGCTCTCTTAATTTCAACGACTATTGTAAGATTTTCTGCCCGATTTGTTGCTATCTGATGTGTATGCACGCGCGCATGCGTGCGTTCGTGTACATACATGCGTGTCCGTCTTGATATCAGCAGTGGCCAGTACAGGAATCCGAGGTAGGCGCATTATAGAGACATGGACCCGAATATTGCAAATCGATCACAGTTGTTGGGCTCTTAATTATCCCTGCAACACTCTACACGCAACTCACGACCATGCCTTCAGAACCAGGAAGTGTGGAGAGAGAGAGAGAGAGAGAGAGAGAGAGAGAGAGAGAGAGAGAGGGAGAGAGAGGGAGAGAGAGGGAGAGAGAGAGAGAGAGAGAGAGAGAGAGAGAGAGAGAGAGAGAGAGAGAGAGAGAGAGAGAGAGAGAGAGAGAGAGAGAGAGAGAGAGAGAGAGTGTTCTCGTGTCTCTTATGCTGCCTTGTGATGTCACTATTGGTGAAGGTCATCAGATGTTAAGTCTCCACGCTGGAGTTGTGTTTCATCTGCATTAGTGTCTTAGCCCAGCAGACGAGAGCAGGTTAGTCAGCAGGAGGGATGGGTCTGAGGAGCGGCGCTACAGTCACGCATAACCACAACACTTAACTTATCCTATCATTATAATGTCGCCTTGCGGAAACATTAACCCTAATAATGACTTTAACCCAAGCAAAGTATGCACACATTGGGTGCCTGCCCGAAACGCTTTGCGTAATAGTGGCTTTAGGCAGTGTATGTACTAGCTCTATCTATAAATCTATCAATTTTTGTAAAATCTCTTGTATGTACCTTACTGGAATAAACATTTATATATTATTTATTTATTTACATTATCATACATTTAAATAAAGGCAGAATGACATCATTGATGACAAAACTTCACTCAGCATCAATGTACAACATCTAAATTATAATTGACACGTCATTCCCCTCCGCTCTAGCCTCCACGGGGATATTACCGCACAAACACCTACATAACTCAGTTATTTCCACATAAATCCCGCCAGAACTTATATACCAACAATGTTCTCCAATAATCACACTTCACAAATTTAAACAAAACTCTTCATCTTCAAACAACAAAACAATACAAATTAATATCATTAAATATGAAATGGAAACATCACAATAAATAACAATAACTCAAAGTTTGTTATAAATATTGTTGAAATATATTTAAAAAATAGTTTAATTAGGTAAAAGTACGTACATATATACGGAGTTACAAGCAGATTGTTGAAGTTTTTTTTTTTTTTTTTTTTTTGAGATGTATACAAAAGTTACATTCTTGTACAGCCACTAGTACGCGTAGCGTTTCGGGCAAGTCCTTAATCCTATGGTCCCTGGAATACGATCCCCTGCCGCGAAGAACCGTTTTTACAACCAAGTACACATTTTACTGTTGCGTTAAACAGAGGCTACAGTTAAGGATTTGCGCCCAGTAAATCCTCCCCGGCCAGGATACGAACCCATGACATAGCGCTCGCGGAACGCCAGGCGAGTGTCTTACCACTACACCACGGAGACTAAGTTCAAGACAGAGGTGATACAGTGTATATATTATGCCTAAAGTCACCAATACACACAGCGGTTCAGGCAAGATGCGAAAAAAAACAATTCTGGTGAAACCATTGTAAGGCAGCAACGTGAAGAGCCGGACAACTTTTCTAATGTAAATATCTTTTAAAAAGCTTTGAATGCGACAGAGAGGATAGACAGTCTTATCTATCCTCGTCCCAGCGCCAGCCCCTGTGGCCCGTTCTTTTGACTTTTTCTTTTGTTGCAATCTCTTTTGTCCCTATTTTGAACATTGTTTTTTCTATGCATTAAAATTTCGCAATCTCAACATTGTCCACTTGACATATGCAAGTTATTATCATCCTCCAAGCTCATAACCTTATATTTCAAGCTCAACAAGCCACAATGTAGGTTAGAAAACAGAAGATGGGTTTTTCATCCATAGGAGTTATAAATCCATGGAACCACCTACCCGCCGAAACCGTAAATGCCAAAACACTGTTGAATTTTAAAAATCCAACTTGAAAACAAAAACAAATCAGAACAAATAGGGGAAGGGGACCTTTGATAAGCCGCCGGCTTCCTGACCCCGTCGAGGCCAGTGGAGTGTCACGGGGCAATCGGGTAAATTCATGTATTTTTTTCGCATTCAAACGGCAGCTAAACTCCAGTGACGGTCTGAGGCGGCCAGACGCGGTGCTTCACCACTGGTCAACACCGGAAGGACTGGTGTCCTCAGCCAGACCGTCCTCATCAACAAACGCCAATGTCCATTCCATACACCCGCCAAACCCCCTGTTAATGAATGAAGAACGATGTTTACACACGACTCACAACTGATGACGTCCGAACACTTTCGGAACAAGTGCTTCACTGACGACTTTTGTTCGAACCACAACGCTGTAAATGCTTCACCCACGTATTACAAATGCAAATAATCGCCAACAGAACCTAAACACCTGACATAACCTGACCAGTGCCTAAATATGTAAAATATAGTAATTTGTAATTCCTGTTTTGAATGAACAGTATGTTAAAATTGTTGAATTTGCTTTTTGGGGTCGACCGCTGGATGGAATGGACTCGGTCTGAGGACGGGCTGCATCAACACGTCTACAAGGCCACCAATTACAGGTATAATGAAACGAGGTCAAAGCCGAGTGCCTGAGATGAACATCCTGGAGCCCTCTTTACACATTCTTATAACCATGGTAGATAATTTAAAATAAAAAGGTGATCGGTAGGAGTGTGGGAACGACGGTTGAGAGAACTAGCCAGACGCCACAACAGCCACACAGATCAAGGAAGTTGTTCACCTCCGGCGCCACAGGTGTCGGCAGAATCCTTCCAGCTAACTAGCTCATTAATGCCCGGGCTTTGATGGCGGGTCGCGGAGAAGTGTACCAGAACGTAGAGGAGGAGGAGGAGGAGGAGAGGAGAGACAAGAGCAGTGACACGTGGGGCTGGTGGGGGAGACAGGAAGGCAGGTAGGAGACGAAGGAAGGAAGGAGAGGAAGCAAAGGGAAGAAGGAAGGGGAAGAAGAAAACAAAAGAAGGGAAATATAAAACAAGAACAAAATACTTGGATGTAGAGAGAAACTGAAGGTGTAAGTGAGTGGGATCTCCTCACACACACACTTGTACCTCTTCTCTACACCATTGTTTATGGTGACTCTTCACAAGACCCCGCGGGTAGTCTCCTCTCCCAGACGGTGGACACCACCACCAACACCCAGACGGTGGACACCAACACCCAGACGGTGGACACCACCACCACCAACACCCAGACGGTGGACACCACCACCAACACCCAGACGGTGGACACCACCACCAACACCCAGACGGTGGACACACCACCACCACCCAGACGGTGGACACCACCACCACCAACACCCAGACGGTGGACACCACCACCACCAACACCCAAACGGTGGACACCACCACCAACACCCAGACGGTAGACACCACCACCAACACCCAGACGGTAGACACCACCACCACCAACACCCAGACGGTGGACACCACCACCAACACCCAGACGGCGGACACCACCACCAACACCCAGACGGTGGACACACCACCACCACCCAGACGGTGGACACCACCACCACCAACACCCAGACGGTGGACACACCACCAACACCCAGACGGTGGACACCACCACCAACACCCAGACGGTGGACACACCACCAACACCCAGACGGTGGACACCACCACCAACACCCAGACGGTGGACACCACCACCACCAACACCCAGACGGTGGACACCACCACCACCAACACCCAGACGGTGGACACCACCACCAACACCCAGACGGTAGACACCACCACCAACACCCAGACGGTGGACACACCACCAACACCCAGACGGTGGACACCACCACCAACACCCAGACGGTGGACACCACCACCAACACCCAGACGGTGGACACACCACCAACACCCAGACGGTGGACACCACCACCACCAACACCCAGACGGTGGACACCACCACCACCAACACCCAAACGGTGGACACCACCACCAACACCCAGACGGTGGACACCACCACCACCAACACCCAGACGGTGGACACCACCAACACCCAAATGGTGGACACCACCACCAACACCCAGACGGTAGACACCACCACCACCAACACCCAGACGGTGAGTAGTAGGGTGTAAGTGCCACAGAGGATTTTTTTTTTGGGGCGGAGGACCCCTGTGGGGTGTAAGCGCCACAGAGGATTTTTTTCTGGGAAAAAAGGTACCTGTGCGGGCCAGGGTTTTCAGGTGAATTTAGAAAATCCCCTGTGCGGGCCAGGGTTTTTCAGGTGAATTTGGGGAGTCACAGATTTGGAATTAGGGAATTCTTATAATGAAAAATAATGTCATACTAGTTTGTTAAAGTTCTTATGAGAAAAATAATTTCCGAGACTTAGAAGTTTGTTAAGGCCTTATGGGACAAATTCAAGTAACGTATGTAGCTCTTTAGGGTTTCCATGAGAACTCTACGGACATATTTTACATGTTTTCAACTTACAAAATCCGTCTGTGTAAGCCATAGTTTTCATGTAAATTTAGAAAATCACCTGTGCGGGCCAGGGTTTTCAGGGTTTCGTACATCACACCCCCCCTCCCTCCCTCCCCCTTACCTCGCAATCTGTCGCGTCACCTTTATTTACCTTACGCCCGGCCAGCCAGACATCGCATACAGGTTACCTCTTATCTTATCTTATCTTCTCCATAATATCTGGACCGTCCCTCTCTCTCTCTCGCCTCCTATTTCCTTACAACTATTTTCAGAGTTTCAAATAATCATAGAAGTTTATTTATATGTTTATGACCGAATTTGTAAAAGGACCATTTTCAGAGAATATTGTCTTAGATGTTTTGTTAAGGAAAACAGACAACTTATCCATAACATTTAGGAAATATGGCTATTTGAAATAGCCATTTACGGCTATTTCATCTGTAAAGACCAAATATTCAGAGTCCAGTTCATGATCGAAATTAATCAGAGTCCAATTAAAGACCCAAATTTGACAGAGACCGCATTTTCGCTACTAGCAGTCCAATCCCCCTGAAATTTTAAACAGTCATATTTCAGACGTAGTAAATAAGATCAAGTCAGTTACTGAGCTCCAGCTCTTGTCCCCCACCCTCTTCCACCCTCAAGTCTTTGTAAATAAACCATCAATTTCCCCGAAATTTTTACCCTCTGTATTTCAGACATAGTAAATATGAAGTAACAAATATAAAACTCTAGCTCTTGTCCTCTATCCAAGTTCACTCATGTAAATTCATTACTATCAGTCCAAATCCCCCTGAGATTTAAACACCCAACTACATTTTCAGACATAGTAAATAAAAACCAGTTCAGTTATCAAGTTTCAACTCTTGTGCCCCCCGCTTAGTTCATTTTGTACAAGTTCTTTATTTCCAACTATATCACATGAGATTTAAGATCACCTTATTTCTAACGTAGTAAAATTAATCAGGGCATTAACCAAGCTACATTTCCTCTGTCTTAGATCATCGAACATAATTATATCCGACCAAGTTCCTCTCCTGCCTATCTGTTTATCAGAATAATTACATTACCTTCCCCTCCCCAACGTATCCAAACCTTCAATAATCGTACTGTATTTGCATATTTTCTCTATATTCAGCTATGTTCTTCACTTTTGTCCATGTTTTCTGTGTTCATTCCATGTTCTACAAATGTTCACAGTCCCATTCAGTTCATATTTTCACAAGTATCTCCATTTTTTCTGTAATCTTTCTCTTAGTCTCATTATGTTCTCTACAAAGTCTAGTCATTTTTTCCATGTTTTCTGTGTTCATTCCATGTTCTATAAATGTTCACAGCATGCTCAGTTCAAATTTTTTCTGCCGTTTTCCCCGTATGTTCACTATGTTCTTTGTCGTGTTTTCATGTTCATCACATGTTCTCTTTACAACTTTTATACTCAATATTCATGTTCTCAATGTTCTTAGCTTGTTCTTCACATGTTCAGTGTTCATTCTTTGTATTCCCTATGTTCCTTATCATGTCTTCATATTCTCTATAAGTTCATATTCCCTGCTTGTTCACTCTATTCATCAACTTTTTCTTACATGTTTTCTGTGTTCACCGTATGTTCACTGTGTTCATTCCCTTACTTAACCTCATTTTTTTTTATGTTCTTTGTTTCTTCCATTCACTAACTAGTTCTTTGTCAAATAATATTATACTGCATTACAGTTCCCTCAACAATTTTAGTCACCAAGTTTTATTTTCACACTATGTCAAAGTAATTCTCGTTGTCAACTTAATAGTTCTACCAACCCCGTTCTTAAACAAATCTACACTTTATTCAGTTCCAAATTTACAAAAGACAAACCTTTCTTGTAACTTCTTAACTAAAAATCTTTCGCCAATCAACTGAAACATAGTCACTTTCCTCATTTCTCAACTAAACTTATTATCCAATCAACCAAAAATTGTCAAAGGAATCTTTCCAACACTGTTCATAACTAAACTTATTCCCTAGTCATCAGGAAATAACCGTGTTCTTCATGTTTCATTGTCATTTCATAACTAAAAAAATCTTTCGCCAATCAACTAAAACATAGTCACTTTCGTCATTTCTCAACTAAACTTATTATCCAGTCAACTAGAAATAGTCAGAAATAGCCTCGTTCATCACTTTCTTAACAGCCGCTATGTTTCATCAAGAAAAATTGTCAAAGGAAACTTTCCAAAACTGTTCATAACTAGCTTTTATCCATCTTCAATCAACTAAAAATAATAACTTTCATCATTTCTTAACTAAACATATTCCCCATTCATCAGAAAATAACCGTGTTCTTCATGTTTCATTGTCATTTCATAACTAAAATTATCCATCAATCAACAGAAAAATCCATGTTCATCATGTTTTGTCTTTTTGCTTAACAACCATTATGTTTTCGTCAAATAAGAAAATATAGTCACAGATATCTATCATCGTCATTCTTAACTGACATTTTATACTTTGTGGAGCACTAAAATAGTCACTGTCATCATGTCTTGTCTTTTTCCATAACTAAAAGTATTCATCGGTCAACTAAAAAATAGTTACTTCATCATGTTTCCTTGTCATTTCTTAACTGAAATATCACTTCTCTCATCTGAAATAGTCATGTATAGCCTCTTTCCAACACTGTTCCTAACTAAAGTAACCTTTCACTTCGCTAAATAGTCATATTCACCATTTTGTTCCTAACTAAATTATATGTCGTTAAGTAAGAAATATAGTCAAAGACACTCTTCGAGACATCAAGGACTTACTCAAAGACATCAAAGTTGCACTCAAAGACATCCTTTGAGACATCAAAGACATCCTTTAAGACTTCAATGGGACTCTTCGAGATATCAAAAGACACTCTCAAACACTCAAAAATTTACTTGCATCCTCAAAGTTATTCTCAGAGGCATAAAAGTCTTTCTCAGAGCTATCAAATTATTCTCGATGTCATCAAAAAGTATTTTCTCGTTCATCAAAGTTAATCTCAGAGTTAACAAAGGTAATCTCTAACTCACTCTCGTACATCAAAGTTGTTTCAAAGACATCAAAGTTAATCTCAGAGTTATCCAAAGATATTCTCATGTCCACAAAAGTTATTCTGAGCTATCAAAGTTAATCTCAAACATCTCCGTTCATAAAAGTTATTCTCTAAGAGCTATCAAAAGTTATTCTCAGTCATCAAAGTTATTCCAAGAGACGTCAAAGTTAATCCAAGACATCATCTTTCATCAAAGATATTCTCTCTAAGCCATCAATGTTCTTCTCTAAGACATAAAAGTTATTCTCTATGTCATCAAAAAGTTATTCTCTGAGCTAACAAAATACTACTCATGTTCTCAAAGACATTCTCCAATTCATCAATGTTGTTTCAAAGACATCAAAGTTAATCTCAGAGTTATCCAAAGACATTCTCAAAGTCATCTAAAGTTTTTCTCTAAGACATCAAAGTTATTCTAAGAGTTATCAAAAGTTATTCTCAGTCATGTTATGTTATTCTCTAACTCACTTCCATTCATCAAAGACATTCTCTAAGCCCTCAAAGTTATTCCCAGAGTCATCAAAAAGTTATTCTTCAAAACATAAAATTTGCTCTGTAAGATATCTTCGTTCATCAAACTTATTCTCAGAGATATCTAAAGTTATTCTCAGAACAATCAATCAAAAGTTATTCTAAGACAACAAAGTCTTTCTCAGAGTCATCAAAGTTATTCTCAGAGTCACCTTTGTTATTCAAAGAAGCCTTCTGAGACATCCTCGTTCAACAAAAACTGTCCTCAGAGCCATCAAAAAGTTAAATACAGTTGTCAAAGTTATTCTCTAAGTATCTTTTCGTTCATCAGAGAAGCTTTCTAAGACATCTTTGTTCATCCAAGTTGTTCTCTAAGACATCAATCTTGTTCTCTAAGACATCAAAGATGTTCTCTAAATCAAAGTTAATCTCTAAGTTACCTTCGTTCGTCAGAGAAACTTTCCAAAACATCTTTGTTCATCAAACTTGTTTTCAAAGTCATCAAAAATTAATCTAAGACATCTTTTTTCATCAAAGTTATTTTCAGAGACATCTAAAGTTATTATGTAAGACATAAAAGTTATTCCCAGAGCTATCAAAGTTATTCTCAAAGTCATCAAAGTTATTCAAAGAGCTAACAAAAGTTATTCTCTAAGTAACCTTTCGTTCATCAGAGAAGCTTTCTAAGACATCTTCGTTCATCAATGTTGATCTCTAAGTCACCTTTGTTCATCAAAGAAACTCTCCTTCTTCCATCAAGTTATACTTTAAGACAACCTTGTTGTTCTCTAAGACATCTTCAGGCATAAAATTTCTCTCCAAATGTAACTAGTTCAGCTTTTCATATCAAACTTACACTTCTGTTAAATATATTTTCTTAGACATTTTACCTTTTAAACTGTTCTCTGAACTACACTGTTCAAACCTACGTAACCTATCCTCTCCACCCAATGTTACTTAGTTAACGTAACGTTCCTAAACCTAACTTTACCTATCCTAACATAACTTACCTTACCTTACCTATCTTACCTAACTTTACCTATCTTACCTAACTTAACCTAACTTTACCTATGTTACCTTACCTTACCTACCTTTCCTAACTTAACCTGCTTAACCTATCTTACCTATCTTACCTAACTTTACCTATCTTACCTAACTTAACTTTCATAACCTAACTTTACCTATCCTAACGTAACTTACCTTACCTTCCCTATCTTACCTAACTTTACCTATCCTATCCTAACCTAACTTGTCTTACCTAACTTAATCTTACATTCCCAAACTGATGTATCCTAACTTATCTAGTCCAACCAGACATGCTCTAACTTACATAAGTATTCCTTCTTGTCTTTGTGTTTCGTCAATCATTGTCTCATATTCATTTACTCATTTCATTAGTTAATTTCTCAAATGGTCACTTATGCATTTCAAGTGTTATTTGTTAGAGATTTGCTATTTAAGCATTTCAAAGAACTTTTGTTATATATGGGCATTTACTCATTTCAAGGGATAATTTCTCAAATGGTCACTTATGCATTTCAAGTGCTATTTGTTAGAGATTGGATATTTAAGCATTTCAAAGAATTTTTGTTATATATGGGCATTTACTCATTTCAAGGGATAATTTCTCAAATGGTCACTTATGCATTTCAAGTGCTATTTGTTAGAGATTGGATATTTAAGCATTTCAAAGAATTTTTGTTATATATGGGCATTTACTCATTTCAAGGGATAATTTCTCAAATGGACGTTTTGCATTTCAAGTGTTATTTGTTTAAGATTGGGTGTTTAACCATTTCAAAGGATTTTTGTTATATATGGGAACTTACTCGTTTCAAGGGCTAATTTCTCAAATGGTCATTTTTGCAGATCAAGGGTTATTTGTTAAAGTTCAACAAGTTGCCCATAAGTTGTATTTATTATGTTTGTTATCATTTGTTCTTATTCCCCAACCCCTTAACCTAACCTCTTGTAATCTTAGTGTATTTAGTAGGTTCTATCTTATGTTCTTATTCCCCAAGCCCTTAACCTAACCTCTTGTAATCTTAGTGTATTTAGTAGGTTCTATCTTATGTTCTTATTCCCCAACCCTTTAACCTAACCTTTCAGATGTAGTTTGTTGAATATATTATCCTTTTCCTAACCTTTCAGATGTAGTTTTGTTTCTCCTTTTTGTATATTTTTACCCAAACCCATCACCCCACTTAACCTTCTTTCCTTCTTTACTTTATTTTCACATATAAGTTCATTCTTTATCATAGTAATAATAAAAATTACAATAGTAAAGAATCAGATCTACTAAGACTTGAAATTGAGAAACAAGAGCTCAAGGGAGTGAGAGCATGAAAGAAGAGCAAGGAGTAGGAGAGAGGGGGCGGAAGAAAATGGGACCAAAGAAGAGAGAATGAGAGAGAGTGTGGGCATGGGAGCACTAAGACTTGAATTGAGAAAAAGAAAAACTAAGTGAATGAGAATGAGGGTGTGAGAATGGGAGCAATAAGACTTGAATTTGAGAAACAAGAGAGCATTTGAGCAAATGAGGAAGAGAGAGAATAAGGGAGAGAGATAGAAAAAGAGGGTTAGAAGGAGTAGGAGAATCAAAGTAAAGAAGGAAAGACGGTTTGGGTAAAAATATACAAAAAGGTTAGGAAAAGGATAATATATTCAACAAACTACATCTGAAAGGTTAGGTTAAAGGGTTGGGGAATAAGAACATAAGATAGAACCTACTAAATACACTAAGATTACAAGAGGTTAGGTTAAGGGGTTGGGGAATAAGAACATAAGATAGAACCTACTAAATACACTAAGATTACAAGAGGTTAGGTTAAGGGGTTGGGGAATAAGAACATATGATAACAAACATAATAAATACAACTTATGGGCAACTTGTTGAACTTTAACAAATAACCCTTGATCTGCAAAAATGACCATTTGAGAAATTAGCCCTTGAAACGAGTAAGTTCCCATATATAACAAAAATCCTTTGAAATGGTTAAACACCCAATCTTAAACAAATAACACTTGAAATGCAAAACGTCCATTTGAGAAATTATCCCTTGAAATGAGTAAATGCCCAAATATAACAAAAATTCTTTGAAATGCTTAAATATCCAATCTCTAACAAATAGCACTTGAAATGCATAAGTGACCATTTGAGAAATTATCCCTTGAAATGAGTAAATGCCCATATATAACAAAAATTCTTTGAAATGCTTAAATATCCAATCTCTAACAAATAGCACTTGAAATGCATAAGTGACCATTTGAGAAATTATCCCTTGAAATGAGTAAATGCCCATATATAACAAAAGTTCTTTGAAATGCTTAAATAGCAAATCTCTAACAAATAACACTTGAAATGCATAAGTGACCATTTGAGAAATTAACTAATGAAATGAGTAAATGAATATGAGACAATGATTGACGAAACACAAAGACAAGAAGGAATACTTATGTAAGTTAGAGCATGTCTGGTTGGACTAGATAAGTTAGGATACATCAGTTTGGGAATGTAAGATTAAGTTAGGTAAGACAAGTTAGGTTAGGATAGGATAGGTAAAGTTAGGTAAGATAGGGAAGGTAAGGTAAGTTACGTTAGGATAGGTAAAGTTAGGTTATGAAAGTTAA
The DNA here is from genome assembly GCF_040958095.1 of Procambarus clarkii. Taxonomy (NCBI): domain Eukaryota; kingdom Metazoa; phylum Arthropoda; class Malacostraca; order Decapoda; family Cambaridae; genus Procambarus; species Procambarus clarkii. The sequence continues at coordinate 2,498,869 of NC_091191.1, forward strand.
GTTAGGTAAGATAGGTAAAGTTAGGTAAGATAGGTAAGATAGGTTAAGCAGGTTAAGTTAGGAAAGGTAGGTAAGGTAAGGTAACATAGGTAAAGTTAGGTTAAGTTAGGTAAGATAGGTAAAGTTAGGTAAGATAGGTAAGGTAAGGTAAGTTATGTTAGGATAGGTAAAGTTAGGTTTAGGAACGTTACGTTAACTAAGTAACATTGGGTGGAGAGGATAGGTTACGTAGGTTTGAACAGTGTAGTTCAGAGAACAGTTTAAAAGGTAAAATGTCTAAGAAAATATATTTAACAGAAGTGTAAGTTTGATATGAAAAGCTGAACTAGTTACATTTGGAGAGAAATTTTATGCCTGAAGATGTCTTAGAGAACAACAAGGTTGTCTTAAAGTATAACTTGATGGAAGAAGGAGAGTTTCTTTGATGAACAAAGGTGACTTAGAGATCAACATTGATGAACGAAGATGTCTTAGAAAGCTTCTCTGATGAACGAAAGGTTACTTAGAGAATAACTTTTGTTAGCTCTTTGAATAACTTTGATGACTTTGAGAATAACTTTGATAGCTCTGGGAATAACTTTTATGTCTTACATAATAACTTTAGATGTCTCTGAAAATAACTTTGATGAAAAAAGATGTCTTAGATTAATTTTTGATGACTTTGAAAACAAGTTTGATGAACAAAGATGTTTTGGAAAGTTTCTCTGACGAACGAAGGTAACTTAGAGATTAACTTTATGATTTAGAGAACATCTTTGATGTCTTAGAGAACAAGATTGATGTCTTAGAGAACAACTTGGATGAACAAAGATGTCTTAGAAAGCTTCTCTGATGAACGAAAAGATACTTAGAGAATAACTTTGACGACTGTATTTAACTTTTTGATGGCTCTGAGGACAGTTTTTGTTGAACGAGGATGTCTCAGAAGGCTTCTTTGAATAACAAAGGTGACTCTGAGAATAACTTTGATGACTCTGAGAAAGACTTTGTTGTCTTAGAATAACTTTTGATTGATTGTTCTGAGAATAACTTTAGATATCTCTGAGAATAAGTTTGATGAACGAAGATATCTTACAGAGCAAATTTTATGTTTTGAAGAATAACTTTTTGATGACTCTGGGAATAACTTTGAGGGCTTAGAGAATGTCTTTGATGAATGGAAGTGAGTTAGAGAATAACATAACATGACTGAGAATAACTTTTGATAACTCTTAGAATAACTTTGATGTCTTAGAGAAAAACTTTAGATGACTTTGAGAATGTCTTTGGATAACTCTGAGATTAACTTTGATGTCTTTGAAACAACATTGATGAATTGGAGAATGTCTTTGAGAACATGAGTAGTATTTTGTTAGCTCAGAGAATAACTTTTTGATGACATAGAGAATAACTTTTATGTCTTAGAGAAGAACATTGATGGCTTAGAGAGAATATCTTTGATGAAAGATGATGTCTTGGATTAACTTTGACGTCTCTTGGAATAACTTTGATGACTGAGAATAACTTTTGATAGCTCTTAGAGAATAACTTTTATGAACGGAGATGTTTGAGATTAACTTTGATAGCTCAGAATAACTTTTGTGGACATGAGAATATCTTTGGATAACTCTGAGATTAACTTTGATGTCTTTGAAACAACTTTGATGTACGAGAGTGAGTTAGAGATTACCTTTGTTAACTCTGAGATTAACTTTGATGAACGAGAAAATACTTTTTGATGACATCGAGAATAATTTGATAGCTCTGAGAAAGACTTTTATGCCTCTGAGAATAACTTTGAGGATGCAAGTAAATTTTTGAGTGTTTGAGAGTGTCTTTTGATATCTCGAAGAGTCCCATTGAAGTCTTAAAGGATGTCTTTGATGTCTCAAAGGATGTCTTTGAGTGCAACTTTGATGTCTTTGAGTAAGTCCTTGATGTCTCGAAGAGTGTCTTTGACTATATTTCTTACTTAACGACATATAATTTAGTTAGGAACAAAATGGTGAATATGACTATTTAGCGAAGTGAAAGGTTACTTTAGTTAGGAACAGTGTTGGAAAGAGGCTATACATGACTATTTCAGATGAGAGAAGTGATATTTCAGTTAAGAAATGACAAGGAAACATGATGAAGTAACTATTTTTTAGTTGACCGATGAATACTTTTAGTTATGGAAAAAGACAAGACATGATGACAGTGACTATTTTAGTGCTCCACAAAGTATAAAATGTCAGTTAAGAATGACGATGATAGATATCTGTGACTATATTTTCTTATTTGACGAAAACATAATGGTTGTTAAGCAAAAAGACAAAACATGATGAACATGGATTTTTCTGTTGATTGATGGATAATTTTAGTTATGAAATGACAATGAAACATGAAGAACACGGTTATTTTCTGATGAATGGGGAATATGTTTAGTTAAGAAATGATGAAAGTTATTATTTTTAGTTGATTGAAGATGGATAAAAGCTAGTTATGAACAGTTTTGGAAAGTTTCCTTTGACAATTTTTCTTGATGAAACATAGCGGCTGTTAAGAAAGTGATGAACGAGGCTATTTCTGACTATTTCTAGTTGACTGGATAATAAGTTTAGTTGAGAAATGACGAAAGTGACTATGTTTTAGTTGATTGGCGAAAGATTTTTTTAGTTATGAAATGACAATGAAACATGAAGAACACGGTTATTTCCTGATGACTAGGGAATAAGTTTAGTTATGAACAGTGTTGGAAAGATTCCTTTGACAATTTTTGGTTGATTGGATAATAAGTTTAGTTGAGAAATGAGGAAAGTGACTATGTTTCTGTTGATTGGCGAAAGATTTTTAGTTAAGAAGTTACAAGAAAGGTTTGTCTTTTGTAAATTTGGAACTGAATAAAGTGTAGATTTGTTTAAGAACGGGGTTGGTAGAACTATTAAGTTGACAACGAGAATTACTTTGACATAGTGTGAAAATAAAACTTGGTGACTAAAATTGTTGAGGGAACTGTAATGCAGTATAATATTATTTGACAAAGAACTAGTTAGTGAATGGAAGAAACAAAGAACATAAAAAAAAATGAGGTTAAGTAAGGGAATGAACACAGTGAACATACGGTGAACACAGAAAACATGTAAGAAAAAGTTGATGAATAGAGTGAACAAGCAGGGAATATGAACTTATAGAGAATATGAAGACATGATAAGGAACATAGGGAATACAAAGAATGAACACTGAACATGTGAAGAACAAGCTAAGAACATTGAGAACATGAATATTGAGTATAAAAGTTGTAAAGAGAACATGTGATGAACATGAAAACACGACAAAGAACATAGTGAACATACGGGGAAAACGGCAGAAAAAATTTGAACTGAGCATGCTGTGAACATTTATAGAACATGGAATGAACACAGAAAACATGGAAAAAATGACTAGACTTTGTAGAGAACATAATGAGACTAAGAGAAAGATTACAGAAAAAATGGAGATACTTGTGAAAATATGAACTGAATGGGACTGTGAACATTTGTAGAACATGGAATGAACACAGAAAACATGGACAAAAGTGAAGAACATAGCTGAATATAGAGAAAATATGCAAATACAGTACGATTATTGAAGGTTTGGATACGTTGGGGAGGGGAAGGTAATGTAATTATTCTGATAAACAGATAGGCAGGAGAGGAACTTGGTCGGATATAATTATGTTCGATGATCTAAGACAGAGGAAATGTAGCTTGGTTAATGCCCTGATTAATTTTACTACGTTAGAAATAAGGTGATCTTAAATCTCATGTGATATAGTTGGAAATAAAGAACTTGTACAAAATGAACTAAGCGGGGGGCACAAGAGTTGAAACTTGATAACTGAACTGGTTTTTATTTACTATGTCTGAAAATGTAGTTGGGTGTTTAAATCTCAGGGGGATTTGGACTGATAGTAATGAATTTACATGAGTGAACTTGGACAGAGGACAAGAGCTAGAGTTTTATATTTGTTACTTCATATTTACTATGTCTGAAATACAGAGGGTAAAAATTTCGTGGAAATTGATGGTTTATTTACAAAGACTTGAGGGTGGAAGAGGGTGGGGGACAAGAGCTGGAGCTCAGTAACTGACTTGATCTTATTTACTACGTCTGAAATATGACTGTTTAAAATTTCAGGGGGATTCGACTGCTAGTAGCGAAAATGCGGTCTCTGTCAAATTTGGGTCTTTAATTGGACTCTGATTAATTTCGATCATGAACTGGACTCTGAATATTTGGTCTTTACAGATGAAATAGCCGTAAATGGCTATTTCAAATAGCCATATTTCCTAAATGTTATGGATAAGTTGTCTGTTTTCCTTAACAAAACATCTAAGACAATATTCTCTGAAAATGGTCCTTTTACAAATTCGGTCATAAACATATAAATAAACTTCTATGATTATTTGAAACTCTGAAAATAGTTGTAAGGAAATAGGAGGCGAGAGAGAGAGAGGGACGGTCCAGATATTATGGAGAAGATAAGATAAGATAAGAGGTAACCTGTATGCGATGTCTGGCTGGCCGGGCGTAAGGTAAATAAAGGTGACGCGACAGATTGCGAGGTAAGGGGGAGGGAGGGGGGGGGGGGGTGTGATGTACGAAACCCTGAAAACCCTGGCCCGCACAGGTGATTTTCTAAATTTACATGAAAACTATGGCTTACACAGACGGATTTTGTAAGTTGAAAACATGTAAAACATGTCCGTAGAGTTCTCCTGGAAACCCTAAAGCGCTACATACGTTACTTGAATTTGTCCCATAAGGCCTTAACAAACTTCTATGTCTTGGAAATTATTTTTCATTATAAGAATTCCCTAATTCCAAATCTGTGACTCCCCAAATTTACCTGAAAACCCTAAAGCGCTACAGGGGAATTTACAAATTTACCTGAAAACCCTGGCTCACACAGGGGAATTTTCTCCCAGAAAAAAAAATTCCCCTGTGCGTTGCCATCCCTACTACTACGGTGGACACCACCACCAACACCCAGACGGCGGACACCACCACCAACACCCAGACTGTGGACACACCACCACCACCCAGACGGTGGACACCACCACCACCAACACCCAGACGGTGGACACACCACCAACACCCAGACGGTGGACACCACCACCAACACCCAGACGGTGGACACCACCACCAACACCCAGACGGTAGACACCACCACCACCAACACCCAGACGGGGGACACCACCACCACCACCCAGACGGGGGACACCACCACCAACACCCAGACGGGGGACACACCACCACCAACACCCAGACGGTGGACACCACCACCAACACCCAGACGGTGGACACCACCACCAACACCCAGACGGTGGACACACCACCACCCAGACGGTGGACACCACCACCAACACCCAGACGGTGGACACACCACCAACACCCAGACGGTGGACACCACCACCAACACCCAGACGGTGGACACCACCACCAACACCCAGACGGTGGACACCACCACCACCAACACCCAGACGGTGGACACCACCACCAACACCCAGACGGTGGACACACCACCAACACCCAGACGGGGGACACCACCACCAACACCCAGACGGTGGACACCACCACCAACACCCAGACGGTGGACACCACCACCAACACCCAGACGGTGGACACCACCACCACCAACACCCAGACGGTGGACACCACCACCACCAACACCCAGACGGTGGACACCACCACCAACACCCAGACGGTAGACACACCACCAACACCCAGACGGGGGACACCACCACCAACACCCAGACGGTGGACACCACCAACACCCAGACGGTGGACACCACCACCACCAACACCCAGACGGTGGACACCACCACCACCAACACCCAGACGGTAGACACACCACCAACACCCAGACGGGGGACACCACCACCACCAACACCCAGACGGTGGACACCACCACCAACACCCAGACGGTAGACACACCACCAACACCCAGACGGGGGACACCACCACCACCAACACCCAGACGGTAGACACACCACCAACACCCAGACGGTGGACACCACCACCACCAACACCCAGACGGTAGACACACTACCAACACCCAGACGGGGGACACCACCACCAACACCCAGACGGTGGACACCACCACCAACACCCAGACGGTGGACACACCACCAACACCCAGACGGGGGACACCACCACCAACACCCAGACGGTGGACACCACCACCAACACCCAGACGGTGGACACCACCACCACCAACACCCAGACGGTGGACACCACCACCACCAACACCCAGACGGTGGACACCACCACCAACACCCAGACGGTGGACACCACCACCAACACCCAGACGGTGGACACACCACCAACACCCAGACGGTGGACACCACCACCAACACCCAGACGGGGGACACCACCACCAACACCCAGACGGTGGACACCACCACCAACACCCAGACGGTGGACACCACCACCAACACCCAGACGGTGGACACCACCACCACCAACACCCAGACGGTGGACACACCACCACCAACACCCAGACGGTGGACACACCACCACCAACACCCAGACGGTGGACACACCACCACCAACACCCAGACGGTGGACACCACCACCACCAACACCCAGACGGTGGACACACCACCAACACCCAGACGGTGGACACCACCACCAACACCCAGACGGGGGACACCACCACCAACACCCAGACGGTGGACACCACCACCAACACCCAGACGGTGGACACACCACCACCCAGACGGTGGACACCACCACCAACACCCAGACGGTGGACACACCACCACCAACACCCAGACGGTGGACACCACCACCACCAACACCCAGACGGTGGACACCACCACCACCAACACCCAGACGGTGGACACACCACCAACACCCAGACGGCGGACACCACCACCAACACCCAGACGGTGGACACCACCACCACCACCCAGACGGTGGACACCACCACCACCAACACCCAGACGGTGGACACACCACCAACACCCAGACGGTGGACACCACCACCAACACCCAGACGGTGGACACCACCACCAACACCCAGACGGTAGGACACCACCACCACCAACACCCAGACGGGGGACACCACCACCACCACCCAGACGGTGGACACCACCACCAACACCCAGACGGGGGACACACCACCACCAACACCCAGACGGTGGACACCACCACCAACACCCAGACGGTGGACACCACCACCAACACCCAGACGGTGGACACACCACCACCCAGACGGTGGACACCACCACCAACACCCAGACGGTGGACACACCACCAACACCCAGACGGTGGACACCACCACCAACACCCAGACGGTGGACACCACCACCAACACCCAGACGGTGGACACCACCACCACCAACACCCAGACGGTGGACACCACCACCAACACCCAGACGGTGGACACACCACCAACACCCAGACGGTGGACACCACCACCAACACCCAGACGGTGGACACACCACCACCAACACCCAGACGGTGGACACCACCACCAACACCCAGACGGTGGACACCACCACCACCAACACCCAGACGGTGGACACCACCACCACCAACACCCAGACGGTGGACACCACCACCAACACCCAGACGGTGGACACCACCACCAACACCCAGACGGGGGACACCACCACCAACACCCAGACGGTGGACACCACCACCAACACCCAGACGGTGGACACCACCACCACCAACACCCAGACGGTGGACACCACCACCAACACCCAGACGGTGGACACCACCACCAACACCCAGACGGTGGACACCACCACCACCAACACCCAGACGGTGGACACCACCACCAACACCCAGACGGTGGACACACCACCAACACCCAGACGGGGGACCACCACCACCAACACCCAGACGGTGGACACACCACCAACACCCAGACGGTGGACACCACCACCACCAACACCCAGACGGTAGGACACACCACCAACACCCAGACGGGGGACACCACCACCAACACCCAGACGGTGGACACCACCACCAACACCCAGACGGTGGACACACCACCAACACCCAGACGGGGGACACCACCACCAACACCCAGACGGTGGACACCACCACCAACACCCAGACGGTGGACACCACCACCACCAACACCCAGACGGTGGACACCACCACCACCAACACCCAGACGGTGGACACCACCACCACCAACACCCAGACGGTGGACACCACCACCAACACCCAGACGGTGGACACCACCACCAACACCCAGACGGTGGACACACCACCAACACCCAGACGGTGGACACCACCACCAACACCCAGACGGGGGACACCACCACCAACACCCAGACGGTGGACACCACCACCAACACCCAGACGGTGGACACCACCACCAACACCAGACGGTGGACACCACCACCACCAACACCCAGACGGTGGACACCACCACCAACACCCAGACGGTGGACACACCACCACCAACACCCAGACGGTGGACACACCACCACCAACACCCAGACGGTGGACACCACCACCACCAACACCCAGACGGTGGACACACCACCAACACCCAGACGGTGGACACCACCACCAACACCCAGACGGGGGACACCACCACCAACACCCAGACGGTGGACACCACCACCAACACCCAGACGGTGGACACACCACCACCCAGACGGTGGACACCACCACCAACACCCAGACGGTGGACACACCACCACCAACACCCAGACGGTGGACACCACCACCACCAACACCCAGACGGTGGACACCACCACCACCAACACCCAGACGGTGGACACACCACCAACACCCAGACGGTGGACACCACCACCAACACCCAGACGGGGGACACCACCACCAACACCCAGACGGTGGACACCACCACCAACACCCAGACGGTGGACACCACCACCAACACCCAGACGGTGGACACCACCACCACCAACACCCAGACGGTGGACACACCACCACCAACACCCAGACGGTGGACACACCACCACCAACACCCAGACGGTGGACACACCACCACCAACACCCAGACGGTGGACACCACCACCACCAACACCCAGACGGTGGACACACCACCAACACCCAGACGGTGGACACCACCACCAACACCCAGACGGGGGACACCACCACCAACACCCAGACGGTGGACACACCACCACCCAGACGGTGGACACCAACACCCAGACGGTGGACACACCACCAACACCCAGACGGTGGACACCACCACCAACACCCAGACGGTGGACACACCACCAACACCCAGACGGTGGACACACCACCAACACCCAGACGGTGAACACCACCACCAACACCCAGACGGGACCGGGGTCGTCCATATATAAGGATTGTGAGCGTGACGCCAGAAACCTTTCCACGTGATCGCCTCTGAAGGAGGTCGCTGTCTCCTTCCTGTGAGAACGTCAGAGACAATTGATTCCAAAGTTTAAAAGGAAGATAAATGAGAGCTTCATAGTTATTCCTCCCATACACGCACATGTTCACGCAAGCACACACACACACACACACACACACACACACACACACACACACACACACACACACACACACATGAGGCGGGACCAAAGAGCCAGAGCTCAACCCCCGCAAGCACAACTAGGTGAGTACACACACACGTGCCAGTCACAGTGATGGGGTGAGATGTCGGACTAGCGTAGGGTAACAAGCGGAGTACCTCAAGGCTCGGTGCTGGGACCCATACTATTTCGCATTTATGTTAATGATCACTCTATAGGAGTTGAGCCTTGTGTGTCGATATTTGCTGGAGATGTGAAATTATTGGGAAAAATCGAGATGGACGAGTACTCCAAGATTCTCCACGATGACAGACAAGTTGTAAAGTTGGTTCGAGAAAAGGTTACTGGATTTATACACTAGCAAATTCAAGGCGATGGAAATGGAAACAGGTGACATTAAACCAAAAGGACGTTACACAATGGAGGGAACCAGCCTTCCTGTAACGACTAGAGGAAAAGACCTGGGAGTGGACGTAATGCCAAACGCCATAATGCCTCCGGAGGCTCATATAAACATAATAACGTCAGCAGCATAGTCTACATTAGCAGAAGCCAGAACATCAGTCACGAACCTAAATAAGGAGACAATTAGATCACAGTATACGTGAGACCAAGTTTAGAGTATGACAGCGCTAATCTCATCGAAATTTTTACAATACTGAAGAAGTTGGAGGATATTAATCCAGACAATTTCATTAAAAGATCAGAGGTAACACAAACAAGGAACAAGAGCCTCAAGCTCAACAAGCCACAATATAGGGCAGGAAATAGATGTTTCTTCACCCATAAGGTTATAAACACATGGAACTTCCTAACCGCCGAAGCAGTAAATGCCAAGACTGCTACAATTCAAAATCCAGTTGGAAAAATTCTCACGTAAAATGGGGTAACTTTGACAAGCCGCCTGCTTCCTGTCCTCGTGGAGGCCACTACATAGATGGTAAACTCATAAATTTAGTCTGCCCCCCAACAAAGACTGCCTCAACAGACACGTGAGGAAACTGGAAAAGCTTCAGAAGTTTGCAACAAGACTTCCCAGGTTTGCGAGGAATGTGGTATGATGAAAGACTGAAAGAACTAGGCCTGATGTCCCTAGAAAGAGAGGTAGACTGCAGACATACAGTCTCCGTGGTGTAGTGGTAAGACACTCGCCTGGCGTTCCGTGAGCGCTATGTCATGGGTTCGTATCCTGGCCGGGGAGGATTTACTGGGCGCAATTCCTTAACTGTAGCCTCTGTTTAACGCAACAGTAAAATGTGTACATGGATGAAAAAACGATTCTTCGCGGCAGGGGATCGTATTCCAGGGACCTGCCCGAAACGCTACGCGTACTAGTGGCTGTACAAGAATGTAACAACTCTTGTATATATCTAAAAAAAAAACATGATAAAAACATAAAATATTTAGACGGGAGTGAAAAAAAATGTTCACATTGGATTGCAATAGAACAAGGGGACATGGATGGAAGCTTGAGAAACAGATGGGCCATAGAGATGTGTAAAAGTGTTCATTTAACATAAGATTGGTTGAAAAATGGAATTAACTAAATGAGTAAACTGTACAACGAACTCCGCAAAAAGTTTTAAAAGTAGATATGATAGGGAAATAGGTATGGAATCATTACATTAAATAGATGGTCAAAAAGGCGGGGTCCAAGAGCTAAAGTTAGCCTGCAGGCACAGATAGGTGAGTACACCCCCCCCCCCCCCCGCCCTAACACACACCTTAAGTACTCTCCTAACCACCTCGTACATCAGACGGATTTGACCTAATTAGTTCAATTAGCATTTCCTGATTTATGCTGTATATCGAACCCAGATTACAGTATATTGGCTGGACCAGGATATTACAGCATAGCAGTGTCTATATACCTATTATTAATTATAATATTAATTCATTGTGTCGGGGGACAAGCAGCCAGAGTGTATTCATACACGTTAGGCTCATATGAATTGAAGTACCACCCCACCCGGGATGCAACCCCACAACAAGCTGACTGAATACGTACTTACTGCTAGGTGAACAGGTGCATTAGGTGATAGGAAATGCGCCCAACCCTTTCTGTCCCGTCCGGGATTCGAACTCGGAATTCTCGATTGTGAATCAAGAACAAACCCGACTGTACCGCCGGGACCTTTTTGATATCTATACACACCTATTATAGTCTACACTTACAGTGGATCTACAGATTTATAGAATTACATCCCCCAAAACACCACTTGATTAGTATTACATCAGAAGTGAGGTTGGGAGATCCTCCAGGGGTCACTGCGACATCTCAAATCAGAGACCTGCCCGACCTGCGCGAAACGCTGCGCGTACTAGTGGCTTTACAAGATTGTAAATACTATGCTATGTATTCTCACAAACCCAATGTACCTTCTTGTATATATATAATAAATAAATAAATAAATAAATAAATAAATAAATAAATAAATAAAAATAAATCGAGGGCCATCACGACTCAAGATTTACGGAAGAACAAGGCGAGGGAGTCAGAAATACGAAAAGTACTTATTTTATTCAGACAAATATTACTGCAGAATATGGGACAATATAAACAATAGATCGTTACCAGCGCAGGTGTGCACTTGTGCTCTCAGGTGTGGGGGGGGGGGAGGTTCCTCACGATGAACGGAGATGGTAGGCGGAGAGATGTTAACCTCTGGACCGTGGTAGACGTTGAGAGAACTGCGGGACAACCGTCAACACAGTCCCATAACAAGTCTGCCAGAACAAACCTGCTCAAGCTCGACTTTCCATGTGGAATTTAACAAAAAATATAAATAGAAAGGTACTAGACGAAATGTATCAAATACCAGAAACTATAGACACGCCCGACAACGTTAAGCCACCTTACCATGCAAGGTAAGGTGCCTCCATTACCAAAATATCAACAGACAGATATATATAACACAAAAATACATAGCTTAGAAATCACTTCACGTGGCAACTCCCAAACAATACTTCACAAGACTTCCCTCCTTGTACATTATGCCTCCAAGTACAAAAAACGACAGGCTGAGCTGCTGCCTATAACCCTCAACTGCCCCAAGTTACACAATGAACCAACACTAACTCTGACTCCATGAGTAATGACCTCATTACAAAAAGTTAAGCCCTCATCTACACGGTAAAACAATCACTCATCTTAGAATATCCTACCATAAAGTGATATCCCTAGGACACTAACGTAAAGTGCAGGACTTCCCAATTATGAGGAAATTTATAAAGAAGCCGGAGATGAACTAGATCAAATCTACACTGACGGGTCATCTAATCCTGTCAATGGAAGGGCTGGTGCAGCATACACGGTAATCAAGGATAATACTTTCTAACGCAGAAATGAAGAAAAAGCGCGTATTGAGAACTATGCCTCTTCAACGCAAGCAGAGCTAACTGCCATTGTTATGGCGTTAAGGTTTCTTGAACGGAACACTAATGGTGCAGTGATTTGCACCGATTCAAGAGCAGCACTGCAAAGCCTAAGTAAAAATCAGGCAGAAAATCTTCCAATAGTCGCTGAAATTAAGAGAGCTGTGAGAGTACTTACCAATCAGGGAAGAGTCATCAAGTTTCTGTGGATCCCCTCCCATTTTGGAATATGTGGGAATGAACGAGCAGATGTGCTGGCTGCTGAAGGCGCTGAAGGAGACCATATTGAATACTTCATACCCAAGACTCAACTACATATTAGAGGTATTATCAGGCAACATCACCGTGACAAGGTAACTGAGGAAAGGAGGATAGAAGCACAAACCAGTGAATCTGTACGATGGTACAACATGGTTGCAGCTGGCAATCCCAATCATTATGGACGAAGAGGAGGAGGACGAGGGAGAGAATCAGTAATAGCGAGAATCCGTCTTGGATACAAATATCCATGGAGATATGGAATGGAAACAACAGTTGATCAGCGAAGTTGCAGAATCTGTGGTGAGAGTGATGGACACCGCCTTGACCACTATCTACGTGAATGTGAACACCTGAGAGACATTAGGAATATGTGTAGAATAATAAATCCCACATTGTTTGAGTTAGGAAAACACTATTTGTCAAATATTGATACTGTTCTTAAAAGATTTCCCCATTTTGCACCCGCAAGATAACGTAAGCTTTTCAGGGTTGATAGATGTTAATCTTCTTGTTTGAGGAGCTGTTCACTTGAGACAGTTAAGCAAGTCCCAGCTGCGTCTGGGTACAAGTGACAGGATGAACAACCCAGCGGGTTTTCTTCCTATTGGGGAGTGTTGTACATGCTGCTATGGCGGTGTGTTCATTCACAAGATGAGTGGCGCTGCCCAATAAACTCGCCCCTCGGGGCAAAATTTAAAAAAATTTAAATTTCCCAATTATATACCCCTCGTAAGGGCCATACAGGCTAAGACACATACCTTTGACCACTTATGAGGAGCGCGACTTACTAGAATGAGGCAGTCATCTTTCAGAAGCTGCAGGTCTCTCTCTAGGCCGTCTACTAGAACTGGAAGACGCTTTCCCAAACAACAATGGACTATTTGCTACATTGTCATAGCTGCTAAAGCAGCGCCTTGACAACGTGGCGGTCCCGACACTTCCTCGCACAGTAGAGCACAAGAACACTACCCGCAGGTCATCACTGCACTATAGCAAGTCTGGAGAACATATATATACTAACTTCCACTGCGGGTTTAAAATTCAAACAACCCGTCCTCACAAGGCTGGTTAAAGCAGCGGCCGTCCTCCCCGGACGCATTCATCAATTTTAACAGCCTGTGTATTAACAATTGGTTTGTTCTCACATAAAAATTAATATTATTATACCTTAAAATTCTATGTATAGTTAGGCGTAGATTAGGTTTGGTGTTTAGGTTCTGTTGACGATTATTTTAATTTGAGGTATGGGTGAAGCATTTATAGAATTGGGTTCGAACAGTGGACGTGAGCAAAGCACTCGTTCGGGAAGTGTCCAGACGTCATCAGTTGTGAGTCGTGTGTAACAGCTTTTCATTCATAAACAGGGGGTTTGGTGGCTGGTTTAAAGAGCTTGGATATTTATATGCGAGGACGGGCTGTATTCTGAGAATGGGCGGATTTCATCCTCATGCCTTGCAGCTTAATTGTCACAGCTGCGACATGCCCCAAATTATGGCGCATTACAAAATTTGAACATTGTGTATTATTTAAAAATATGAATTTCCTCAAATATAAATTAATTTTATATATTATAATTTTCTATGAAGTTAGGCCATGGTCAATTAGTCAAGAATTGAAGTTCTTTTGGCAATTATTTGTATTTGAAGTACATGGATGAAGCATTAGTGGAAGTGGGATTCGAACATAGAAAGTGACCAATACTGTTCGAGAAAATTTCAAACCTAATCAGTTGATTGTAAGTCTTGTGTCAAGTTTTTCATTCATAAACATGGGGAATGGAAACTACAGACTTATCAGTCTCATGTCATGCAAATGCAAGATGCTTGAAACGATCATCCTAAACCGACTGTTGCACAAAATAGGCAGGTTAAGGGAGGGGGGTCAATTGGTTTGTTAAATAATGGAGTACAGCAAATTGTATAGTTAATTACTTGGCTAATGACAAGACTACGTATTCTGTATTTGTTGACATCAAAGGAGCCTTCGACAAAGCACAAGGGATTGCGATCCTGGACGAGCTTGCATGCATGGGTGTCAAGGGAAGACTCATGAAATGGACTGAAGACTACCTCATATGGAGGAAACCCAAGGTCTGCTTCAACGTAGCAGTCTCAAGAACAACAAGCATAGAACTTCCAGCCCGTCCTCCAAAGACCCAACGTGATTCCATGCACCTGCCAAACCTTCTGTTTATGAATGAAAAAAAGGTTTGCACACGATTCACGGCTGATTTTGTTCGAACACTTCTGGAACAAGTGCTTCACTGACGAATTTTGTTCGAACCACAACGCTGTAAATGCTTCACCCACGTACTACAAATACAAATAATCGCCAACAGAACCTAAACACCCAAAAAAAACTATGTCTATATATGCACAATATGCTAATATATTATAATATTAATTTATATTTGAGAAAATTCCCATTTTGAATGAACAGCATGTTAAAAGTTATGAATGCGTCTGTGGGGGTCGACCGCTGGATGTAATTGACTCGGGAGTTGCGTGGTGACCGCCGGCCAGGTCGGACGTTCCTGAGGTCTCTCCGCACTGGCGTGTGTTTACGTTGGGTGATCGCTTGTTTGCCCTGCTGGTGGTGGTTTGCCACTAACGGGGTGACGTTTGCTTCGCCATGGGGACGTTTCGCCCTCCAATGAAGAGGACGCTGTCAGCTGGTCTGGCGTTTACGGTGGCGGTGGACCATCCATTGGTTGGTGTCGCCCTGGTGGACGTGCTGCATGTGGAGCTGTCGGACCTGGTGGGCATCCAGCTGCTTCAGGGCCACCGTGCTGTGGTCAAGTTCCGCCTCCAGGCTGCCTTTCAGGCGTTTCTCGAGCGTTGTGAGGGGCGTGTTTACCCTCTCCCTGATACTGCTGGCTCCGTTAAGGTGGTGAATCTTAGTGTCACCTTGACGTCTGTGACGGTGCATGGTGCCCCCTTCGAATTTCAGGACGACTTTTTAACCTCCTGTTTCGAACGGTTTGGGACAGTGTTAAGTGTTCGTTGGAACAAGGTCGTTACCGGGCACTGTGTTGGTATGCTTGACGGCTCCCGCACCCTGACGATGTCGCTGAAGGGTAGTGTACCGTCGTCGATGTCCGTGTTGGGAATCCGCTGCCAGTACCGGGGTCAACCGCGCACCTGTTATCGGTGTGGTCACGAGGGTCATCTGGCTGCTGCGTGCGACGTGGGAGCGACTGGTCGTGTGCATGTTTTTCGTGCGGAGGATTTTCCGCCCCTGTTGCGTTCGGGCGGTGTGGGTGCTGTGCCTGAGGCGCCTGACTGCCTGTCTGCTGCTCCGCCTGTTGAGGAGAGCACTACGGCCTGTGCGACACGTCTCGTGACAGCTGTGGCCCCTGGGGTTGTTCAGCCGGTGTGTGAGGGTGTCGGGCTGTCGCCTGAGCTGTGTGTAGTGAAAGGTGTCCCGGTGGAGGTTCATGTTCCGCCCCCGCCTGTGGATGTGATACCGGCTCCCAGGGACGCGGGTTCTGCTGTTTTGGAGGAGGTGCTTCGGCGTGGTGAGGTGCCTGCCGTGCCTGTGTGTGTTGACTCCTGTAGTTCTGCTCTATCCATTCCTTTGCAGAAGCTTGCACGTCGGTGTTCTGAGGCTGTTTCCGTGGATGATGTAGACAGTGTGGGTGATGTGGCCTCTGTGGACTCTTCGGACGGTGCGGGTGTGGCCTGTGTGGATATGACGACGGTGGCTGTGCCTGCGGCGGGGCCTGCTGGGCGTGGTGTGGTGCGGCCTGTCTCGAAGCGTTCGCGGCGGGCTCGGAGTGTCTCCCCCCTTCGTGGTGTGCCTTGGGAGGAGGTGGGGGAGTATGGTGCTCAGCTGGCGTCCCCCGCCGTGGATGATGGTGCTGTGAGGGGCTCCGACGTTGCTACCTGTGCCCCTCTTCCTGCGTCTCCTGCTGTTGGGTCCCCGCAGTGGGGGGTTGTCCCTGATGGTCGGGACCTCGTCGTGATGTTGCGGAAAGATGTGCGCCGGGGGCCTCGGCTCCTGTGCCTTGTGGTGGGGTCGCTGCCGCGCCTGCAGTTCCCCCTCCTTCCTTGCCCTGGTCTGGGGGTTGCCTAGTCCCGTCTGCTGGGGTCGTGCCCTGTCAGGGTCCGGAGTTGGGCCCTTATCGGGATGCCCGGGTGCATCCGATCCCGTGGTGCTCGTCCACTATCTGGGTGTCGTCAAAGAAGGAGTTTGTTTATCGGGTGCCGGATAGGATGTCTCAGCCGAGGGTACTGCCTGATGGCCGGCTGCCCGCCGACCTGTGGGTGGTTTGGGAAGCGTACCGCTTGCGCTTTCCGTTCCGTAAGTTTCCGGAGAAGTATTAGTTCCCGTCTTGCGCACCCCGCTACGCCGTGCCTGGATCAGCTGCCACCGTGACCATGACGCCCCGCCCCCCGGTGCGGGGAGTCTCCCTCTAACGTTCGCCTCTGTTTTCGTCGCCACTCCTCTCTCTACGGCCCATCACATCTACCGCTTTTGACTTTCTTCTCCTCACCATCAATGCGTCTCCTTACATCTGTCCTGGTGCAGTCATCGGGAGGGTTACCCCTTCATGCAAACTGCACCTATTCTCAAGAAGAAGAGTAATGGACGAGTCGAGGACAGGTTGCTATTCAACATGCTTACGAACGCCATTGCAACTATTGAATTTCCGGAAGGAATACAAGTGAGATATGCAGATGATGTCCTAATACAAGCTCCCACCTTGGGAAAAATTAGTCCATTGAACTCCTTGGAAGGAAATGTGTTGAACCCGGTTTCACTTTCTTCACAAATAAGATAAGAGCATACTCTCATCAGAAGCTGGGAGAAAATGAACTACACATTAATGATGTAACACTTAAGTGGGTTGACCACTATCAGTACCTTGGTGTCACTCTCGACTCTAACAAGGGGAAGAAAGAGCTCGACCAACTCATAGGAACATGCAAAAGACGACTCAGGGCACTGAAAGCTATGACCTGGAATGGGCACGAGGCCTCTATTGTCGTGCTTAAAATAATGTATACAGCCTATGTGCACCCCATCATAGACTATGCCGCACCAGTTTTGTGCACATATTCCCAAAGCGATATGAAAAAACTTGAAAGCACTGTTACGGCAATTTACTTAGGCAGAAGATCCTGCCTGTTCACTTTACCACCCATTCACCAACCTATCTGCATGCTCCAATGTAAGGAATCAACATTAACGACAATAGCAATACGTGCTCAGACACCTGTGTCTAGACAGATGCCACCCCCTAGTACCACACACGCCTGAACACCTGCTGTCTGGAGCCAATGGCACTAACTGCTTGTTTAAGAATGCAGACTGATAGTTACCTGCAACATCAGCGCCATCTACACTGGCCTGGCCCTCATATATAAGCAGCTCACCGATGGGTAGCTCTCAATACACTTCGTGCTCTCAGCAGTAACATTTTGTAGCCTTCCCAGGAAACATGCGTACAGCTTTTGTATATTTTATTGGTTTGCCCCTCGTATTTGCTTAACGTAAGTAAGTAATTATCAAAAAGAAG
This sequence comes from Procambarus clarkii, assembly GCF_040958095.1. Lineage (NCBI taxonomy): Eukaryota > Metazoa > Arthropoda > Malacostraca > Decapoda > Cambaridae > Procambarus > Procambarus clarkii. The sequence continues at coordinate 2,517,520 of NC_091191.1, forward strand.
GCACCAAACCGGGAAGGTTATGTAGCACCATCAAATGTGCGGGATAATCAGAGGGCGCTAAATATCACCAAGGATGCCAATACGAAAACAGAAACGCATAAGGCGAACGATATCAAAAGTATGTCACCGAGAATACTATCGAGAAAGAAGCGACCGCGGGTGACGGTCAGAAAACAAGAAACACGCTCATCCTGGAAGTCAGGACATTCAAGAAGGACATGCACGACCGTAAGAGGGACAATGCAACTAGGACAATAAGGAGCAGGGCGGCACTCCATCAAGTGACCATGGGTTAAGCGAGATTGGCCAATATGCAACTTCGCCAGAGCTGTTTTCCATCACCGGTTACGGTGGCAGGAGGACGGCCACGAGGACACACAACCTTTAAGAGAACATAGTTTGTTACCAGTAACAGACGACCAAGAAGCTTGCCAACGGGTAAGGATGGAGGAATGGATAACCGGGTAAAAGTCGGAATAAGGAATACCTTTACGAGAGATGGGACAAGAGCTGACAGCTTCCTTGGCAGCAGCATCCGCACGCTCATTTAAAGAGACACCAATATGGCTGGGAACCCAACAAAACTCAACCGACCTAAATTTACTGTGAACAAGAAACGGCCAATGTTGGATCTCGACAACCACTGGATGAACCGGATTAAAGGACCCGAGAGCCATGAGGGCACTACGAGTCAACAACTACAAAGGAAGATTGACAACGAGAGAGCAGGGGACGAAGAGCGTAGAGAATAGCATAAAGTTCCGCTGTAAAGATGCTAGTCTCCGGAGGTAAGCGACACATATAAGTGCGATCAGGAAAAACAACAGAGTAGCCAACACCGTCCGCTGACTTAGACCCATCAGTGAAGACGGAAACGGAGTGCGAGTGAGAAGAAAAGTGTTCAAGGAAAAGACGTTTTAGAACCGTAGGAGGGGTAAAAGCTTTAGTGACGTGGGTCAAGGATGTACAAAAATGCGGTAGGGGGATTCTCCACGGGGGCAAAGAAGGAACAACACGAGGAGAAATATTAGAAATACGAACGGAAAGAGAATCCTGTAAGCGAGATAACCGGACAGAAAGAGGGATGTGGTGAAGAGGAACAGGAACCACAGTAGGGGGTAAAAGTTAAAGCACGACAGAGGCGAAAGCAAGGATCGTGCAAGTAAGTAAGTAAGTAATTATCAAAAGAAGGCACCAAACCGGGAAGGCTATGTAGCACCATCAAATACGCAAAATAATCAGAGGGCGCTAAATATCACCAAGGATGCCAATACGAGAACAAAAACGCATAAGGCGAACGATATCAAAAGTATCCGAGTCACCAAGAATTCTATCGAGGGACAGGTGACCGCGAGGGGCGGTCGGAAAGCAAGACACACGCTCGTCCTGGAAGTCAGGACATTCAAGAAGGACATGCACGACCGTAAGAGGGACAATGCAACTAGGACAATAAGGAGCAGGGCGGCGCTCCATCAAGTGACCATGGGTGAAGCGAGTATGGCCAATACGCAACCTCGCCAGAGCTGTTTCCCACCGCCGGTTACGGTGGAAGGAGGACGGCCACGAGGAAACACAACATTTAAGTGTACGTAGCTTGTTACCAGTAACAGACAACTAAGAAGCCTGCCAACGGGTAAGGACTGAGGAATGGATAACCGGGTAAAAGTCGGAATACGGAATGCCTTTACGAGAGATGGGACAAGAGCGGACAGCTTCCTTAGCGGCAGCATCCGCACGCTCATTTAAAGACACACCAATATGGCTGGGAACCCAACAAAACTCGACCGACTTAAATTTACTGTGAACGAGAAACAGCCAATGCTGGATCTCGACAACTACTGGATGAACCGGATTAAAGGACCCGAGAGCCATGAGGGCACTACGAGAGTCAACAACAACCACAAAGGAAGACTGACAACGAGAAGCAGGAGACGAAGAGCATAGAGAATAGCATAAAGTTCCGCTGTAAAGATGCTAGTCTCCGGAGGCAAGCGACACATATAAGTGCGATCAGGAAAAACAAAAGAGTAGCCAACACCGTCCGCTGACTTAGACCCATCGGTGAAGACAGAAACGGAGCGGGAGTGAGAAGAAAAGTGCTCGAGGAAAAGGCGTTTTAGAACCGTAGGAGGGGTAAAAGCTTTAGTGATACGGGTCAAGGAAGTACAAAACCGCGGAAGAGGGACCCTCCACGGGGGCAAAGAAGGAACAACACGAGGAGAAACATCAGAAATACGAACGGAGAGAGAATCCTGTAGGCGAGATAACCGGACAGAAAGAGGGAGGTGGTGAAGAGGAACAGGAACCGCAGGAGGGGTAAAAGTTAAAGCACGACAGAGGCGAGAGGAAGGATGTTGCAAGGACCGCGCAAGATAGCGAAGACAGTAGCGATCACGGCGGTCCTGGAGAGACAGGAAGCCAGTGTCAACATATAAGCTAAGGATGTGAGTCGAACGAAAGGCACCAGAACTGAGGCGCAACCCAGTATGGTGCAAAGCATCAAGACGGCGAAGAGTAGGAGAAGCAGACGAGTAAGCAGGGCAACCATAATCGAGCTTAGACAGGACGAGAGAGGAATGTAAAGCAAGGAGAGTGCGCCTATCTGCCCCCCAAGAAGTATGGGACAAGACCCAAAGGAGGGTAAGCGCCTTAGAGCACTCAACACGGAGGTAAGAGATATGGGGAGACCAAGACAAACGAGTGTCAAGGAATAACCCCAAAAGCTTCGCGGAATCTTTGTATTCAAGGGGATGACCATAAAGTGACAAAAGAGGGACGAAGAACAACCCGTTTCCACGTAAAAGTCATGGCACAAGTCTTAGAAGTAGAGAACTTGAAGCCATGACCTGTGGCCCAAGACGACACGGCATCCATTGCAAGTTGAAGCCGGCGTTGAAGGAGAGGCGAATCATCACCCTGACAACAAAGGGTAAGATCATTGACATAGAGAGCGGGGAAGACACCAGAAGGAAGAGAGGAAAGAAGACCATTGAGGGCAACAAGAAAAAGAGTAGTGCTCAGAACACTACCCTGGGGCACACCTTCGTATTGCTGAAAAGAGGGAGAGAGAGCGGTACCAAGGCGCACCCGAAAGGAACGACGAGAGAGGAAGCTGCGGAGAAAGAGAGGGAGATGACCAAGAAGGCCAAAAGAATGAAGTTGAGATATGATATGATAACGCCAAGTGGTGTCGTAAGCCTTTTCTAGGTCAAAAAGGACGGCAACAACGGAGGTCTTCGCAGCAAAAGCAGTACGAATATAGACCTCCAAGTTCACCAGGACATCTGTCGTGCTGCGGCACTTGCGGAAACCAAATTGAGAAGGGGAGAGGAGGTGATGGTGTTCCAGGAACCACATCAGACGAACGTTAACCATACGTTCAAAGAGTTTGCAGACACAACTTGAGAGCAATAGGGCGAAAGTCCTTAGGGGAAGTACCCAGAGACCCCGGTTTGCGAACAGGGAGGACAACGGCATCGAGCCAGTCCTCGGGGACTGACGACGACTCCCAGATCCGATTATACAGACTCAGTAAATACTGAGACGTGCTCGGAGGGAGATGGCGAAGCATCTCATAATGAATACCATCGGAGCCCGCCACCGTAGAACCGCAGAGGGCCAGGGCAGAACGAAGTTCAGAGAGAGAGAAGGGATCATTATAGGGAAGCTGAAGATGAGTGCAGAAATCTAAAGGACGAGACTCAAGGACAGGTTTACGAAGAAGGAAAGATTGGGGAAGATGAAGACCAGAGCTAACAGAAGAAAAGTGGGAACCCAGTTTGGAAGCGACCTGCAACGGGTCTGCCACATGAGTATCATGGAGGTGAAGGACCGGTGAAACATCGGGAACGAACTTACCCGCTATCTTGCGGATACGCTTCCAGATGTGGGCCAGAGGGGTCTCGGACGTAAATGTTGAGACATAAGATGCCCAACATTCACGTTTAGCCGTACGGATGGCCCTACGGGCCACCGCACTCGCTTTCCGAAAGAAAAGAAAAGAATCGGTCGTCTGCCTACGGCGGTGCCTCTTCCAGGCTGCACGCTTACAGCGGACAGCCCGAGCACAGTCCGCATTCCACCAGGGAACGCACTTCCGTGGACCCCGGAAGGAAGAGCGAGGGATAGAGCGGAGGGCAGCGTTGAAGACAGTGTCATGAAAAAGGAGGAGAGCGCGAGAGAGAGGCAGAAGGGAGAGGTCAGAGAGAGTAGCACTGAGGGAAAATAGGGTCCAGTCCGCCTTAGCAAACTGCCACCTAGGGAAAGAGAGGGAAGGGCGAAAAGAGAAAAAGGAAACAAGGATGGGGAAATGATCACTTCCATGGAGGTCATCAAGAACCCGCCACGTGAAATCTAAGTAAAGAGAAGAAGAGCAGAGAGAAAGATCAAGACAAGAAAGGGTGCGAGTCCGAGAGTCCAAATGAGTGGGCTCACCAGAATTCAGAAGAGACAGGGAAGAAGAGAGGAGAAACGGCTCAAGAAGGCGACCCCGGGTATTCGTCAGAACGTCACCCCAAAGAGAATGACGACAATTGAAGTCACCCAGCAGGAGCACAGGCTCCGGCAGGGAGTCTAGGAGGTGTTTCAAATCAGGAAGAGAAAGCAGGACACTCGGGGGAGATAAATGGAACAAACAGTGTACCATTTCCCCACAAAGACACGAGCAGCAGAACAATGGAGAGGTGAAGGAAAAAGTAAAGGAACAAAGGGAACATCAGCACGAATCAAAAGAGCAGAAGAATTAGAAGCCCCAGCAACAGCTGGGGGGGGGGGAGGGGAGAGAAAGGAATAGCCACGAAAACGACCAGGACGAGCACCAAGCATCGGCTCCTGGAGACAGACACAAAGGGGCGAAAACCGCAAAATCAGAAGTTGGAGTTCGAGGAAATTAGCGTAATAACCTCGAACGTTCCATTGAAGAATGGACAACGACGAGAAGAGAAAGGACAAAAACAGAGAACAAGGAAGAAACAAAGGCGAAAGAGCAACAGAGGACGTTAAAGAATATCAGGGTCAGCAAAGTCAGGGTTAGGGGGCATGGGTAAACTGAGCAAAGACGGAGGGAAGGAAACGGGAGAACAGATCAGAGATGGGCGGGCGGGGTCCGGAGGAGGAGGAGGAGGAAGAGGAGACAACGGAGAGCAGCAGGCAAGGACAGCAGCAGGAAGAGGAGGGGTAGAAAGAGGGGAGCGTACCTCAGCAAGGGCAGCAACTGAGAGGGAAGCGGGGGCTAAAGAAACCTCCATAGCAGGAACAGGGGGCGCAACCACCGAAATGGGAGGGCAAGGAGCGAGAGAGGCAGAAGTAGGGGCCGAGGAAGAAAGCAAAACCTTCTTACCCGCCGGGGAGGAGGAAGGAGAGGAGCCAGGTTTACGCTTCTGACGTAAAGAGACAGGTGTCCCAGTAACCACGTATTGGGCAACGGATTCTAGCGTCTCATCAGAAGCTGAACGAGAGCACACATGACGGCCGTTTGGAGAGCGATGGACATCAGCCCGCACCAACAGGCGGCGGGGAGAGTCAAGAGACGGAGGGGAAGGATGGGAAGGAGGAACGGAGGGAGACGAGGAAGAAGACACAGGAGACACGACAGACCGGGTAGAAAGAAGGGGAACCCCAGACAGAGGATCCTTCGGGAGAGAACCCAAAGGAACAGAGGAAGGGGCAGTGGGCGCATCAGGGTCCAAGGTCCGGAAACGGTTGAGAGTCTGAGGAAGGCGGGAAGGACGAGGAGAGGAAGAGCGCAACACGCGAGCATAAGAGATATTAGCATAAGGCGGGAGCCGGCGAACCTAGCGCCTCGCCTCAGGAAAAGATAAACGCTCCCGGTGCTTCAAGTTGAGGACGGCTGCCTCAAGCTTGTAATGGACACACGCACGGGAGAAGGTAGGATGGGCCTCACCGCAGTTGAGGCAACGAGCCTGGGGAGAAGTGCACTCCGACTTAGAGTGACCTTCGCCACCACACAAAGGACAGAGAGAGACAGTCCCGGAGCAGCGGAGGGCACCATGCCCAAACCTCCAGCACTTGTTGCAGAGCCGAGGAGAAGGAATGTACTCCTGGACAGAGCACCTGGCACCAGCAAGAATGACAGAGGGTGGAAGGGTCCTACCATCAAAGGTAATCTTCACAACCCGGAGGGGTTGACGGCGACTACCACGAGGGGGACGAGTAAACGTGTCCACCTGGAGAATAGAATGGCCCTGGGCAGCAAGGATATGTCGAATATCGTCGTGGCAGTCGCGCAGGTCCCGAACACCGGTCGCAACATGGGGCGGGAGCAAAATAGTGCCAACACTGGCATTCAACTGAGCGTTCTTCGAGACCCGAACAGGGGTCTCGCCAAGGCAGGATAAGGCAGCCAAGCGTGAAGCAGCATCCTGAGAAGGAGCAGCAACGACACGTGTACCGAGACGAGTGGGGTTGAAAGTAATGGAGGCATCCACGGAATCAACGAGATGTCGATGGAGGGAGAAATCGTCAGGAGGCGCAGAATCAAGAGGGAGATCAAAATATTTGGCCCACGAAGCGGGACCAAACAAGGCTTGATAGGTAGCAGAACTGGAAGGAATCGAGCGAGGCCGGCCGTGACGAGGACGGCGGTGAGAACCCCCAGAGAGAGAGGGGTTAAAAGGCGCAGTAGTTACAACTAGAGAAGGAGCCGCGCCAGGGAACGAGGTAGTCACCACTGGGGGCTTGGGGCTCGACCCAACCACAGAGGAGGGAGGGGAGCCAGGGGAAGGAGTCAGAGAGGCCAAAGGAGGAGTAAGGTCGGGGCCCAATGCAGCAGAGGCTACAGAGCCCGGTCTTCCAACACGGAACGACTCGGGGGCTTGGTCACCCACCCCACGAGCCTGAGAAGGTAAACCAGAAACAGCCGAAACAGGGGTCATCATCATTACGAAAAGAAGAATTCATTCACGAATGTGCCCCCACACCCACCATGGAGCCACAATTACAGGCAGGACACCCAACAAGAAGCTATCACCGATCTTGCCGGGGCCTCCTAGGGGTGCGTCGTGAGTATACGCCCCACAAACGCCACCTTAAGAAACCGACAGTCCGTCGTGATCGGGTTCAGTGACGAAAGGGGGATTGACAATAAAAGGTTCCCCTCGCTCTCGACGTCGGGTACTACAGTTCTACGGGTGCAAGAGTATGCCTCCTCAAGCACCCATGCGTCAAAATAGAAGTAGTCCAAGGGAAGAACCAGAATGAGCAAAAGGTCGGCAGGAAACGGCAAGCAGATAGGAGAAGAGGGGGAAGAAAAACGAAACAGAAGGAAAAGGTGCCCAGCAGAATTGGAGAGGACGGCAGCAGGAGCACAAGGCTAGAAAAGGACAGAGGACTGTCCCAAGGAGCATCACACTCCGGCAGCCGCCCACTAAGCCCCCACACGGCAACAAAACAACAAACTGAGCGGGGAGGGGGCAAACAAAAACTCCGTCTTACATTAACTTCACTAGCTGCATCAGTGCAGTCATTACCAGTGTATTCTCACCTCTTCTACTGTATCCTCTGTCAATCTCATTTACACTAAAGTAATCAATTAATGCAATTTAGTACATTCCTTTGCTTGCTTACATAATTTTTCAGACAATCTTTCATTTTATGTTCATCCAGAAATGAGGATGTGGGTCCAAGATGGGTTTGTTAACAAACCAATCATTATAACAAAGGATACAAACTGGTATTAAAAAAAAAAAAAAAAAATTCAATATACCTTAAGTAAGACCACAGTTGATTCAGGACCACTTTCCATAAACTAAATATAATATTCAGTAAATATTAAAGGATTTTAACCAACACATTACGAACTGGCTATTGGGAACATTTCCGGCAATAACATTCAGCTGTTCTATTACAATACTCTATTAAAATCATTACAATATGCTCATCACTTTTGCACAAATAAAACATGCTAAAACAAGTTTAATGATTTAAATGGCACAGGAATAACAATCTGTTATAATGTTGACTAATCCTAAAATTGTTACCGAATGTGTAACTGAAATGAAACTGGTACACTAGTTTAGAACAGAAATAGTAATACAAATAAGGCTAAAAATTAATTAAGACAGTAATTGAAAGGATAAGGAAAATTCAAATTCTTAAAAATTTATATCCATTCATACAATATACACCAGGAGCCAGATTCATCAAGCAGTTATGCAAGTACTTACTAACCTGTACAAGAGACCATAGACTACAGCTAAAGAAACAAAGCTGCCAAAAAAACATTAGAAAGTTCTCTTTTTTGCAGAGTGACAGATGGTTGGGATAAGTTAAATGAGAAGGGGGTGGTGGAGGCCAAAACTGTCAGTAGTTTCAGAGCATCATATGACAAAAGTACTGAGAAGATGGGATGCCACCCACACACACACAGCTCTTATCCTGTAACTACCCTGCTGGTGATCTTTTTTCGATCTTTTGATTTTGGCGGCTTTGTTTACACTTATTAAACAGTTTAAACAGAGCATCGTAACATCCCAATCAAAGGTTGTTGTTATAAAAAGCCTCCTAATGCACTGAAGCTCAAGTATTCGACTTGATCGACTTGAGAATGGTCCAGGACAGACCGAGATGGATCGAAACGTTGTTGTCCCTTCACCTTCTAGTGTGTGGTCTGGTCAATATACTTTAGCCACGTTATTGTGACTCAGCGCCTGCATTGAAGCTCAAACTGTTTAATCAATACAATATAAACAAAGCCACCAAAGATTAAGAAAAGATGCACAGGTTTGTAAGTAATTATCAAAGAAGGCACCAAGCCGGGAAAGGTACGCAAGTAGAAGCATAAATGCTTCTCAACTCCTGGCCCTGGTTTACATACACACAATACCAATTCAAAATAAAATAATGAGATGATGAATACAGTACATAAATTGGTTTCACTTGAAACATTCTTGATAGTTAAAAATTGCCAATACAGGTACTATAGTCAAATGTATTAAAAACAGTATATAAACATTTTGTAAACATTAATAAATATAAGTTTACACAGGCTTAACAGGAACAATAATACCCTCTCTACATAATAAAATAACAAATATAGGTGACAGCAGGTTCATGCCCAAACTGATATCTCATGCAAGGTCAGAGAGCACAGTACTACACTTGCTTCTCAATTGTGGAACAGAGTACTAGCTTGTGTGCTTATACATTCACAAATCTACTACAGTATTAATACAAAATATAGTAGGCCATTGTCAAAAAGCACAACAGCATGGCTATATAGCACTATGCACATCATAGATGACTGGACAGTTCCTATCCATCACTGGATACCCATACTTGGGCAGGAAGTCATAAATTGACCTACAGTATATCAAAGTAACCTAGATTTACAGAGGGTTTTATCCACAGGTATGTGACGTACTGTATTTTATTGGGACAAGCAAAATTTGTGGTCCTGAAAATCTGGACATTCAACCATAAGACAGGCAACTCGAGAAACAATGAAATTAGGACAGTAGTGGTCAAATTTCCATTCCATTAAGTTCCCAATACATAACCAAGTCAAGGTTTCCTCACTTCCTATTACTGCTATAGGAGGAAGGCCCCGGGGATAAGTCACATCTGATGCACTCTTGAGAAGGGAAGGGAACTATCAGGCGAAAGTGCCAAGTCATTATGACTATATAGCACTGGGAAGGTGGGGAAGGGGGGGGTCAGGATGTGGATTTGGGATGGGACGGGGGAAAGGAATGGTGACCAAACACTTATGAATGGTCGGAGATTGAACACCGACCTGCATGAAGCGAGACCACCCAGCCCAAGTGTTTGGGCACGCACTCCTGAGAGTTGACTAAAAACCGACTAGAGCATATAAAAATCGAATAAACTTCTGGAATAAAAATACCTGTCTCAAAGATTGAAAACAAGTTATATCAGGAAATATAATGAGGCCAACACAATCGGTAGGTTAGAAACCATCCATAAAAGGAGCAGTCAAGTGAAAATGTTGGTGACAGTTCAAGAAAAAAGCATTTCAGGTCGGTAGAAAGGAAATTGTCAGGTGTTGCCAACTGAACATGGAGTAAAAGGGGGGAAGTAAATTTTGAAGTAAAAGTGCCAGTGAGTCATTACACACTTTACTATAAAAACACATTAAATGCTGTTACAGTTGCTTCTAAGGTTATTGCTATATTGTATGTTCCTCATCTGTTTATTATAATTTTGTAAAAATATAGGATGTATAATATTACATTTTTATTACCTTGCCTACACTAATGCCAACTACCAGTACTTCGATTAGTAAGTAATTACCAAAAGCAGGCAGCAAGCCGGGAAGACTGTAGCACCATCAGTGTTGTTGGACATTCATTAGCTGCTAAATATCACTTAAAATGCCAATATGACACACACACACACACACACACAAAAAGAGACATGGATCTAGATCGAAAATATAGCGCATCCTAACGTTCTTTCTTTTTCATATTTCAATTCAAGGCACAAGACTTGCAACAAAATATCAGACTTACAACCACAATATTTTACTAATAATTTATGTGTACTCTGAAGCCTACATTTAATCTCAAAACAAAGTTTATATTACTTCCATAATAGCAAAGATAACTACGTTTATACATTACACGTAATTGAATTGAATAAAGAGTATGTCACACATACAACACAAATTATATAAAATCTTCACTAATATTATATATATAACATACTTTTGAAATAGTAAACATGTCCTTGGAAGACAGTTTGACAAATCTTATTCAAGTTTGATACTTTCAATAAAATCACAGCCCGAGTCCATTGAATCACTAGGACTACCAGACCTTTGATTGCCAGACTCGGGAGCACTGTCGGGCAACTTCACACAGAAGCTCTCGGAAGTCACCACAGAAACATCTGTTTTGTTATCACTAACAATGTTTCTCACATACTCGTCTAACAGGCTGTCAACATAAGAAAAATGCAAAAGAATTATTTGTTAGTTCTGGGAAATTTTATTAACTGCTTTTAATTGCAGAAAATTCTACCATTTACTTAATATTTTCCTCATTTATAAACGAGGTGCTACAATTTTTACTAAATCATCACGAGCCATTCCAGCGGCATTAGCAGATTTTTTAATTCATATTCGGTGACAAACCGACTGCTTTTTTCAAATTGTCATGACACCTTATATGTATGAACATAATCACTACCTAGTTCCCACTCACTGAGTGAGAAAGTATCAGCATGGAAAGAGAGATTAATACTACCGACTAGTGACTAAATAATGTAGACTTAAGATAAACATCCTCCATCAATTCATTATATTCACTCTACATGCATAAAAAATCAACAAGCACCACCACTCCAGTTGTTGTCCAGAGAGGCTGCCCTCTGCTTTCTAAGACCGGGAGTACAGTGTTCTTCTTAAAACTGTCACTGTACAGTACAATACTCTATGTACACATATATGCTGCATCTTTTATGACAAAATAATGGAAGAAATAGGAAGGAGGCATACAATATATAGATTATGTCATAGCAACAACCCGGCAAAAATTTATTTTTTATTTACAATCTTTATTCTCCTAAAGAAGTATTTTTGTGCTGCAGAAAACATTTTACATTAGACATACCATTCAAGAAGAGCTTCTTCGGGAATATCCTTTAACTTGGCAATATCGGAACCATCAGACCACACAACTAATATGCCATACTCTTTGTTGTCCTTAATTTGACTAGATGACAATGAAACCTGAAACAAATTGACTGGGGAATTACAAGGAATGAACAAATGACTAAGTGAATGGCTTCTATACTATTACAACCCCTAAGCATGTTCTAGGCTTGAAGTACTGACATGACATGAACTTTAAATTAAAAATTAAGACCAAAATTACACAACTATTTATTACCTTTGCCTCTTCCTCTATTTGAATGCCAATGCTACAATCAGTAACAGCAGAAGCCGATATGATAACATTAGCACCCTCTCGAAAATCCATTCCAATGGCACTACATCCTCGGACAGTCACACGACTCACGTGTGATTCCGTTTTTCCCAGTCCAACAACTCCACCAACACCACCTGTAGGAAATATTGAAAATACACACACACACAAGGTAATAACATGATACAATACACCAGAGGACAAAGCTGAAACATTTTGAAATTTACAAGTGAATATGAACATGTCTTGCCAGTTCAACATCAATAACTTGTCCAAACTACTAAATACAACACAGTACCCTAAATTTTTACAATTCATATCTCAGTTTTATGATAATGAGTCCAAAGTGTTAAGTTATACACAATACGTCTTTCAAAGAATTATTACAGAAATATCTGCTCTATAGTTGGTACTTTATTCTTTAAATATACTTTATTCCTAAATATTTATCACATGATTTGATAATAGTCCGGGACGGACCAAAACGTCGTCGTTTCTTCATCTTCTCATGAAGGTTTGGTCATCATGGCAACAATTATAAATTAAATGCTGCTGTAAATACTATAGATTAATATAATGAACTACAGATATTAACACAAGAAAAACAAATCTAAAAATCCAAACACTATGCTCCTTTCGTAAACAACAATGTGCCTTACACATGAACTTCTGTGTATGGTACACAGAAGTGCTCAAGCCCTCGTTCAGCTTCAATTTGCTCACATGGTCTACATATTATTTCTCAATCAGGAACAGGGAGCTTGTTAGGTTTATCAAAGCCTCCCTAGCCCAGCTATCAACCTTTCCCAGGATGCAACTCAACAGTTGCCCAACTCTCCGGTATTTATTTACCGCTAGGACAGAGACATCATAAGAAAGATAACTGTCCAAATGCTTCTGTCCTCTTGCAGGAATTGAACCCAGGACCTTCAGCTGTAGCCCAATTGCACTGGCACTCCTGTGCCAGTGTCTTCATGTCATATGTGATCATGCACACACACAAAAAGGAGTATCTAACAACCCCAAACTCTCCATCACACAGTATTTCCAAACTCCCTCACACTATCCCTGTAACAATTCTGCTCGTCAAAACTGACACTACTCAAGTTGACAAAATCCTTTACCCTAGCACAGCTAGCTACTCTCATTCATACTAGCAACTCTTAACTATATTGAGGAATACAAGTGTTAAGGCCTGACAATATTATACATGCCCAATTAATGGGGCCCTTACCTTCAATAGTGACATTCTGTAGTGTAAGGATGCCTTCATGGTGCACAATTCCCACCTGCTTCCTGGAAGGGTTTATGTTTAAATTCTGCAAGGTAAAGTTGCCAGAGGTATCCAACAAGACATCCCCGGCACTGTTGTTCCCTTCAATTACCACACCACTTCCAAGACCTACAATTATTCAACGTCACAAATCACCAAGTAACTATAATTGCTATGGCTAAAGTAGAGTACTGTACTGTACTTCAGTACCTCCTCTTACAGCCAAATTGAATCCAAACTTTGTATACTCAATTCTAACCATTCTCTATATTTTTCACTTCAACAGTTTCAGTAAGAAACTGAAAAATAAATCTATATTAAATACAGAAACTTCAATAAATCTATAGCATAAAGGTCCAGATAGTTAGAAGATGCAGTGTAAGAAATAGGTACTGACAATACTGCTAACATTAACCCCATACATAATGGGACAACTGAAATAAAGTAAAACAACAATTGGGTAAACAAGGCTTTACACTAATAAGCATTTGCCACATACAAAATAAAAGTCTTGCAGCATCCCCTGAAACAAGTTGACATCATGCTCACCAATGAATGTGCCGCCGGCACTCATCAGCCCCAGGTGGCTGAGGGAATGCTTGCCAGGCAGTATTACCACCACATCTCCCTTCCCGGCCATGTCCAGAGCCAGCTGCAGGCTTGGAAATGTCTGACAGGCTGCATCATCTGCCACCTAAAAATAACAGATTGAGTGTAAACTGTTATTTTTCTCCTACCTCCTCTGATGTGAAATTGTCAACCGGTATGTAGACAATATCATTACAGTACTTTATTGCCTCAATCTATTAAATATTACAAGAATTTTTAATGCTCTTTTGTCATCTTTTTTGTCTAGTAAATTGGACACCACAAGGCCTAACTATAGAGAATGTAACAAGGAGCAATTTAATGTACATTGTATTGGAATTTCTTTTGCATTGTATTTTAAAAATTCATAGCCATGAGACTACTTTCTGTCAGCTTTGCCACTAATAACTATTTTGTGGTCCATCTTTGAGGGTTTGGGGTGCCAGGATGAAGACTGGTGGGGGTTGTGAAAGGAGGAATGTGAGGGAGGGAAGGATGGAGAGAGGAGGCAGAGGAAGTAGAAAGGTAACTTCTGGACAGCAAATAATAACTTTTATAATAACCTTTAAAACATTTTCAGAGTACAATAACCAGTAGTCTCACCTGTGGCAAAGATTTAATGAGATCAGGCAACATGCTCATCTGGGTAGCCAGCACTCCAACAGAGACTGAATTAGCAACCACCTTCACTTTGGTGTTGCTGGCCCCACTGTTCAGGCTCACCATCTCACAACGCTGCACCTGTTGCTGGTGAGTCAACAACTCCCTACCAAACAATGACATAATGAGATGCAATGCAAATTCTTGTAGCAATGAGAACATGGTGGGAGAGACCAGATAGCAAATTTAACAAATAATCTGATTAACAAATCCACAATAGCCATGATCAGGGTTCCAACCCATGAGCTGGGTGTTCCCAGATGCACGCTCTAGCACATAGCGCATAGGTTCGAACCCTCATCACGGCTCCTGTGGATTTGTTCGTTGATATATTACGATAATGTGATTTCTCTGTGTAAATAATCTGATGCTGAATAAAAAAAAAAAATTAACACCATCGCTCACCCGACACGCGCGCGGTCAACTTAGAGGTCATGGACCTAACGTGCGGGCGAGCGCGTGGTGACACCTAAATGTGTACACTCGTTTCAGCTTTCTCACCTTAATTCTCGTGCTACGTCGTTCGTTTTGGTGTCATTGTGTTCGCAATTAGATTCCCTATAGGTGTGTATGAATATAATATCCAAAAGCCTAGCATGACTCCCAACAGCAAAGGCTAAAGTCGGCAAAAGTTACCCGTGAGCGCACAAAATCAGTAAAATGTGTATACTCGTTCCATTTTTCTCACCTTAATTCTCGTGCTACGTCGCTCGTTTTGGTATCATTGTGTTCGCAATTAAATTCTCTACAGATGTGTATGAATATAATGTACAAAAGCTTGGAGTGCCTCCCCACAGAAAAGCCTAAAGTTACCCGTGAACGAGCACCAATTTGTACACTGCAACCTAATGTGAATACTCATTCAGTTTGATAACATCAATTTTCATGTTATGTCTTTCATTTTGGTATCAAATTGTTCGCAACATAAAGGCACGCATTTTAAAACTAGTCCCAACATAATAGGACAATAAATATAATTTTACCAAATATTTTAATATTTAGACCAAAAACCTATTTAGAATCTTTCAAGTGCTCGGACATCAAGTTTCATGTTATATCTTTCATTTTGGTATCAAATTGTGTGCATTCTAATGGCGCTTATTTTGATACTATCCCGAGGTCAATCGGATAAAAAATGAATTTTATACAAATATTTTTGTAGTGGATGCAAGTCATGTCCAAAGTCTGGATTCAAGAGAAAAAAATTGGATGAAAATCAGGTCCAAAGTTTGCGATACTGTTAATAGCTGGATATACAGTAGATATTACCTCAAACTATTATTAAGATGTATTAAGTGAACAATTTTATGAACAAATGTAAACAGCAACTGCTTAACCTGCACAATATAACCTCCCTTCTGCTGTTAATCAGTGGACTCTGGGTTGACAAGTTTGTCAAGAAACCATTACAAGAGACCAAAGAAATCAGGTTTAATTAAGAAACAAATAGCTGTGCTGTAGTAGCGACACTAATCATATCTTTCCAAATACCAGAAAGACAGTTGTGAGCAGAAATTTAGAACAAGACTTAGTCAATAGTCCCAGAGAAGTTTCACAATAACTGTCCAATGAATTAACCAAGTCAGAAATTTAATGTTTCGAGTACAGTACAGTACTATTTTACTTGGCAAAGTCATTTACAGAGTTGAGGCCAAAGGCGTAAGTGAAGGGAGGGAGGAATGGAGGATAGATATATATATCCTGTGCTAAACGATGTACTGTATGCCTGTATAGGAACTCAATTTGACCAAGTAGAAAATCACATTCTTAACTATGGATGCAAGCACTATTTTTTAACTATTACCATAGTATGAAAATAATTTATGAATGATAACTTCTTAACACTTTTAAAGATCTTTATGATGTGTGATGATAATGCAATCGGTCTATAATTTTTTGCCTCTGCCTTATTTCCTCCTAACTGCTAACTGGAGGTAACTGCTAACTGGTACTAACTGCTGTTTTTAGTATGTCAGGGATAACGGCAGTATCTAGGCTCTGTCTCCAAAGAATGCGAAGGGCCTGCGATAATGGTTTTTTACAGTTCTTGATGACTATAGAGTTCCAAGAACCAGGGCCTGGTCCAGAATGCATAGGCATGCTGTCCATGGCTTCTTTAAAATCCAGTGGGGATAGGGTGACATCTGATATATAATGTGATGTTGGTAACAACCATGAAAAATTCATTTGGGTTATCAATCTTCAGTGTGTCTAGTGGCTCGCTGAAAACGGAGTCATACTGATTACTCAGTATTGCTATGACATAGCATCCAAAATAAACTCACAAAGTTAGATTATTCAAGTTATTCTCTCAAATTTACCAGACTAGCTGGATGGTGGGTTACTTACCGAAAAACTGGGTCCCGCTGCATTTCAAACTGAGCTTTTAGCTGCTCCATATCTTTGTGAAGCTGGATAAGACGAGCAACATCCAACTGGTCTACTTCATAATCAAAACCTTCTCCTTCACAGCTAGATTCAATTTTTTTTATTTCTTGCTGCACCATGCTAGCTCTTTTTACAAGACTCCTAAGCTCCAAACCAACATCAGCAGGAATACTGCCAGTTTCTATGTCCTGATGCCTGAAATATAAAGATCATGTAAATACTGTAACCATATAAGCAGTCAAACTTCTAATTTATATGATTATCTACATAAAATAGAAAGTTTATGTTTGTCTGTGTCCCTGTCCAAAAGTATGACAAGATGCTTGGGGCTTGCATCGTCCAACTTTCCAACATTTATTTATTTATTTATATATACAGAAGTTCTTACATTCTTGTACAGCCACTAGTACGCGTAGCGTTTTGGGCAAGTCCTTAATCCACGGGGTACTCATTAACATGAAACACAGGGGGATATGGGAGTGCCATAGGTCAGTCAGCATCATCCCAAATGTCACCTTTGAAAAATTATTGGCATCTACTGTATAGCAACCTTGTGATTTTCATTAATTCTAAAATTAAATTCCAGACGTGCTTTCCCACAGTTTTTTTTTTTAGCAATTTTTTCTCTGCTTCGTTATATTAACTTTTATGATAGGAAAAGATAGGGAGAGGAAAGAGGTTAGGGAGATTGGAGGGAAGGGAATGGGAGGGATGGGTGGAAAGGGGAGGAGGGATGCCTTAATACCTCATACCTGCAAACTTACAATTTTAGACGGGCACTGATAAGATAGTAATCATAACAGCACGTTTCTTCTTCCAGATCCCAAGCCTGCCATATATTCTTGTAAAAAAACCTGTAACAAGCAACATAAGAACTTATAAATTTCTTACATTAAAATAAAACTAAATTGAATATTTAGTTAAGACCCCCATGGTCAAGTGCTGGAATTGGGCAATTAATTAGCATTATTATATGGTAGTACATAATAAAATATTTTACAACAGAAGTGAAGCAAGCAATAATATAGTGAATAGCTAAATATATACATTTGGTACACAAGTGGGAAGGGAATGAACAGAACGGCAACCCATCTAGTCACGGATGACAAACAAGAGCCGAATGTGATGAAAATCCTCTTTCTGGCATTTGTACATTGCTTAATATATTTCATCTAATTCTATCTTTTATTCGTTAATTCAGTATTCCTTACCTTATCTGATCCACAACCTCTGTTGTAGTACGCATATCTAGAACATCACTCTCTTGCTCGGCAAGTGGATAAAGCTCCATTATAGGCACAATAATCTGAAACGTAAACATTTACAACAATTTTCTTGTAACATGTCCGAGTTGGTGTAAGGAAGTGTTAACCCTGTTGCCCACCATTGTGTTGTGTAGCCTCTAATCCACTATGATGAAGGGGAGGGGTATTAGGCTGGGAGATTAATCATCTTAAATTCCTTCCAACAAGAGCAGGATTTTGCCACTAACCCTGGGCTGTTTGTGGTTTAGTTCTCATATCTTCAGCCATGTCTTTTGACTCGTCTGTATTAATATTGTAATTTCTACCTCTTATAATTTTACTTCCCACAACCCAAGCACATCAAACTCCTAATTTTGACACCTGTGTTTTATGATCTGGCCAGGTGCAAGTTCTCTGTATTATAGATCATCTATTTTTACACAATACTATTCACTTGAATGTATACAGAGAAGGATGACAAAAGTTAATCCTATGAATTAGAACCCTATGTGAAGTGAGAAAAAACAAAAAGGTTTAATTTACATCCACAAGGCAAAAGGAAAAGGGCAACATGATCGAGGTACACAAATGAAAGGGTTTAACAAGCAGAATATTAATAAGGTGCTAAATATACCTGGAAAGGATCATGAAGGCAAATGGGGGGGGGGGGACCTTCGACAAGTTGCTGGTTTCCTGTTCTCGTCAAGGCCACTAAGGTTAGTGGCCCTCGGGTAAACAGGAAATATATCAATATAGTACTAAACAATCTATACTACATCCATGTAGTCGAGACATTACAAAAGCCTGAGTGAATGGGGGGGAGGGAGTGTGTGAAACCCCCTGATTGGCCTTTAGTGGAAGCCTCAGGACCCCAATAGACAATTCAGTTGAATTCCAGGTTGCAATGCTTTTGACCATGACAGTGTAGTGGTCTAGGGCCTGGGCTTTGGGAGTACCCAGTACACAGGTTCGAGTCCCTCTCATGGCTCCTACTGATTTTCTCAGTGATACATCACATTAATGTGATTTCATTGTGTACATGTAATATACAGTACGGTATATAAAATAGTAATGTATTTTCCTATATTCTTATGTTTTCTTGTTCCACAGAGGGTAGACTGGAAAGCTTACAAGCTGAAGACCCCAAATAGGTTACAAACTTGCAAGACAAATTAAACTTACTGGCTCTTTAGGAGCCATACAAGGCTGTGGGTTTAAAGGCGTTTATAACCAAGTTCCATCTTAATTTAAATCTTTGTTGAAATCTCCTACAGAATTTGCATTCAATCTAAATTTACGAAGGCTAGCATGCTGGGAGACACAGATGCATCAAGTATTGGACCAATAGCTAGGAGGCACAGCTCCAGTTCTACAGTTCCTTAGGCAAATACAATACAGTATATACAATACATAAATAAAATGGCACAAATTTACAAATATTTTACTTGAGTGTTGGTGCTCTCTTTTATCAGCTTCAGGTCATCATCTGGAAGATCACTCTTGACCGCCTTCAAAATTTTTACATCAGCAAAAAGCTTCTCACGACTCACATTAACAACCTGTAATAAAGGTAACCGTGACAAAAGTATTTTAAGAGTGAACCAAACCAGTTGTACATATGATTAATGCTCAATTTTATTTTATCTAGTGCAGTAATGAGGGGTAATAGTAATGAACTTAAGCAATGAACTTCACAGGGGGGCTGTGATTAGATTTCCTAACCTTTTCCACGATCAGTAATGACAGTTTTATACTGATCTAGCTTTGCTTGCATTTACCAAAGATGCCAAAGATTACCAAAATACCAATACAAAAGTGATCAGAGAGAATTTAGATTCATTAAATGAAATGGACTACCAAATGGGATACAGTATTCAGTAAGCTGCAATAAAACACTATGAACATACTACTATAATGTACAGTTACAACAGATGACAAAGAATTGAAATAGCAACAGCCCATTAAATCCAAACTAGGCTGTTTATTTAAGAGAAGCTTATAGTGGCACAACGTAAGGCGCAGATTTGGAGCAGTACTTGTCAATTCTGTTTTGAAATGTTTAAACTCATTATATAATTTGGCAAGCTGTTCCACACGTTTATTATTTTATTAAAGTAAAAGTAGTTTGCGTCGTAAGAATGAAAATGTTTTTGCTATGCATTCACCAATAATTTAATCAAATACAGATTCGGTTCACTACTTACATCCACAAATATATCAGAAGGTTGCTGAAAATTCAAAATGGCCTCAGTGACCTCAGATGAAGGCCTCCATATTGCTCTCCACCCAGCAGGCTCAATTCTCTCCTCCACATACTGTATAAAACGCTTCTCCACTCTGTCCGCTGTCACTCCTCAATATAATTGAAGTATCAAAACAATTAGACATATAGAACTATTTAAATAATGATAAATAGCACACATCAAAGAGCATATATATCACAAATATACTACATTATATACATAGTGGAAATGCACTCTGTTTTTTCTTGACACAAACTTTATTAAATACAACTTCAAAAGCTTAAAGTTATATGTTCAATTACTTAAAGCATAATTATAAACTTTTAACCTACAGTTGAAAACTGAAATCTGAAAACCTCCATTTTAGTTAACATCTAAGCATTTTATCTATAGACTTGAGTGTGGTGTCATTTTCTAGATACTGTAAACTTATCTTGCTCTTCAAGCCATGGTTCTTACACGCAGCTATTACTGTACACTATTTGCATTTTTAAATCCCAAATAAACAAAACTCAAGTGGCCAGATACAGGCCCTTTTTAACTATTACCTTGGAGAATGCTATCCAGTTCAGCAAGATGGTCCTCCAACTTCCAGGTTACGCGGTATATATCAGGGACCACGTCCGACTTGTCTACAGCAAGAGGAGAGTCTGGGACTTCTTCCGACCTGTTCATTCTCTCGGCTGTTGTGCTGTCTTCCATGGTTAAGCTCTCTAGTATACCTTAGAACTGAAATATATTCAGTTTAATATTCAATTTAAAATGAATAAAAGTTTAAAAGTTAAAAAGAATAAAAGTTTAATATTCAGTATACTGCATGGATTTTTATAAACACATTTTCAAATATTGAAGATAAAGAGGATTACTGCAGATTATACAGTTCAGAATAGCACTGTATATACAATATTTCCAATACATTCTGATCTGTGACTATTTTTTCATTTAGATTTTAAACAAAATCACTGCATAGGAAGATAGCCAGAAACCCATGACAATGCCTAAAATTAAAATTTTATAATAATTTGATTTATAAGAATATGCATACATAAAAGATGAAGATTACAGGGGTTACACATTAAATGAAGCCACTACTACGCAATGCGTTTTGGCCAAAACTCAGAATAATTAAGATAAAAACTATTAATAGGTATGATGGAGTAAACACTTAATACTAAAGAGAAGCTAACGTATGTGAGAAGGTTCAAGAAAAATAGCAAATGGTAGACAATATAAAGATGATGATGGCAACTGGCACTGACTGCCACTACATTAAGGAGGGTGCAGTTGTAGCAACAATACAGTAGTGGGTTTAATATTAATAACAGCAAGAAAATACAAAGGTGGCTTAAAAAGCTACAAGAACATAACGGAGTAAAATAGCAACAGTGAAAGATTAACTAGGGTAAACACTTACAAATAAACAACATATATATGACTTGTGTAAGCAATTTCACAAAAGTAGGTATATTAATTACATGACAATGAAGAAAGGCAGATTTATAGTAAATAAAAATTAAGATCACAGACATATTGTTAGTATATTACAAATAGAGAAATTACCAATAATAATACATTGCAGCAAAATTAACACAATGCAGTACTGTACTTCAAGGTGATATGCCCAATACAAATTATATTGAAGATCGATGAAGTTATAAATTATTATATTTATGGATATACAATATAAAGAACAATTACTTTCCTAAACAAGCTTCACACATGCTTCACCAAGTAAAATGAAAAAGCAATTGACAAATCAAATATACTGTACAGTGAAACATTATTGGTTGATCAAATTCACTTCACATGGAAGAGGGCTATAATTAAATTTCTTTTAACAGCTAGCCTGGTTTCTTGCTGGGTTGGCATTTGGTGCTTGACTGTCCAAGTGGTTGGGCTCTGGTTTTACAGCTTTGTTTCATGTCCATGCATACCTTCCTGTGAGGTCCACCAGAAACACCGAGTATTAGTGGCTTTAGGCATAGTATACACTCCCGAAACGCTTTGCGTAATAGTGGCTTTAGGCATTGTATGTACTAGCTCTACCTATAAGTCAACCAATCTTTGTAAAAATGTATTGTATGTATGTACCTTACCTAAATAAATTATTTTATTTTATATTTTTATATACTAGCTCTATAACATTCTGTAACTCATTTTGTCTATGTACTTTTACCTGAATAACAATTATGTATTATTGTTATTATTACTATTATTATAGCATAGTTGCCTCTCAACCAAATGGCTCAGCTTGTAATGTTGAGCATGTTTCCTAACAAATAACGTCCCTGTTAACAGTAAATAGTCTCCCAGGAATTAGTCGACTGTTGTGGGCTGCATCCTGGAGAACGTTGGTTATTTGTTTTGTTTGCCTTTGTTTCTTTGACAAAGGGGAAACAGTGTTATACTGTACTCTTAGTGCTTTCTCCTGTTAAAATGCTTAGGAAAGTTGTAGTTACCATTGCCTAACAGATGTTGACACCACACATCAATGTGTGTAAAAATTAAATGTTAGTTTAGTTCATTTATTATGTACCCCATACCCATCCTGTGGGTGGTGGTGGAAAGGGGTTACAAAGCCACATAATGGGCTTAGGGACTGAACCCCACAATTCATTTAGCTAAGCAAGTTACAGTCTTGATGAGCTAGTTACAAATTTCAATGCACATCATCACAACAATGGGCTCTCAAGAACAATTTACAAACCTTGTGGAGTCAATATAAACTGGGAGACTTGTCCAGCCTACAGTGGGTTACAGGTAAATACAGGCTTTATTTGGACGCAGGTTCGTATCAGGGTCTACATATCTGATATTTTATGTGAACTACAGGGGCCTGTAGGCACACCTGCTCACTAAACTTGTCACAAGTTACTGTAGTAACTACAGTACAGTAATACAAATACAAAATACAAATTTTTATTCAGGTAAAGTACATACATACAAGGTAAGATACAAAAGTTGATGAATTTATAGATAGAGCTAGTACATACAATGCCTAAAGCCACTAATACAGTCGAGTAACCAAATCGAGAGACCTCGAATGTGGAATGACCTTCCCAATTATGTTAAAGACTATACCTCTCCCAACCAGTTTAAGATGAAAACTAAGTACCACCTAATTAACTCAATGTAACCTACCTCACCCCCAAAATGTCAACCCATGTCTTACTATTTTTAAACAATGCTGTTTTGTTGACCAAATTGTATTTTTGCTTTTTTTCTGCCATGTTCCCCCCCCCCCTTTTTTCATTTTTTTTTTTCATATTTTTTCTCAACACAATTTATATTTTAATCTAAATTAGTATTAAGTGTTAGTCTTAGTGTTTTTCCTGCCCGAAACGCTTTGCTTAATAGTGGCTTTAGGCATTGTCTGTACTAGCTCTATCTATAGATCCATCAACTTTTGTATCTTACCTTGTATGTATGTACTTTACCTGAATAAATATTTGTATTTTGTATTTTGTAACCCCCCAGGAGCAGAGAGGACAAGTGCCCCGCCCACCCCACCACATCTTCCTCAAGTTCATCTCCAGGAAAAACAAACTACACCTGAAAATACAGCTGAATCCTAACTGAAGCTACACACGAGAGCCCTGGCCGGGACGCAGCCTACCTGGAGGAGGCGAGGCAGGGCGAGGCAGGGTGAGGAGAGACGTGTGTGTGTTGTCGTCGCCAGCTGGTGTTTGAACCCGTGTGGCGGGCCCGCGGGACACGAGCCTACTCCTCTCATACTTATTAATTTATTTTTTATTTATATATATATACAAAAAGGTACATTAGATTTATGAGAGTACATAGCATTGATGTTTTTACATTCGTGTAAAGTCACTAACACGCATCGGGCAGGTCCTTACTCTAACAGATAATTTTAAGTAGTAATTCTTAATAAAATTGATAACTATCTACGGGCTCACCATAGCCCGTGTTGCTTGGAACTTTTTGTTCTAGGTAGCAAACCTTTAACAACAACAATAAAATTGAGAAATATTAACAGGTACATTGTAAGAAAATTTAACGAAGATTAGTAGGTACATTATAGTAAAATTTTCGGATTATCCACAGGTACACTGTAGCATAATTTGAGGATAATTTCTAGGTATATTATAGTAAAATATGCATTCAATATAACAATCTGCGGCCAGATTCACGAAGCAGTTACATACGTACTTAAGAATGTTTTTCTTCTTAGCATCTTCGTAGCGGCTACATTAGTATTTAGGTAGGCATTTAAGAAGGAAATTCTTCGTAAGTACACTGCCTCGATTTAAGGACGGTGTCGACCACTCGTAGCTTTACGTAAACTGGATATAACTCAATTTTTCTCTACTACATAACACGGAGGATTGATTATATTATAAACAAACTTATTTAGCTGGCGAATTTCGTCAAGAGTAGTCCTTCGTGTTAACTATATATGCATTCTCTGCTTGAAACTTGTAATAAATATGTCTTTTATGATATTAGAATTAGTTTTATACATAACCCTCTGGGTGAAAAAACATCTATTTTCAGTTCTTCTTGAGAGGACATAATATCCAACACTATAGTTGTGATTGCCCTGTTATCAGTGATTTCAATCAATCTGCTGTATGGTGTCTATTAATCTTGTTTAAATTACTAATCAAGCTGTCAATGTAATCAATCAGAGCTTTAATATAACAATGTGCTTTAATATACTTACTAAGCTCTCTCATCTCATTTTTCTCTTGCAATGTATCTTTATCATTTATCAATTCTGATAGAAATTACCTACTTAAAATTATCTGCTAGATTAAGGACCTGCCCGAAACGCTGCGCGTACTAGTGGCTTTACAAGAATGTAAATACTGTACTATCCAATGTATTCTCACAAACCCAATGTACCTTCTTGTATATATATATAAATAAAAATAAATAAATAAATAAATTTCAGACCAAATGGTATGAGGTACTTTGAGCTCTGTAATTACTTCATACACTCAAGAATCTTGTGCTGTACCCAGATTTTGCTAATGGGGACTAATATTTATTATATTATATTATATTATATTATATTATATTATATTATATATTTATTATATTTATTATATTATTAATATTTATTATATTTGCTAATATTTGCTCTTCAACAAGTCATTTGAACTCCAAACCTTTCCAGATATTCTAAAAAAAGCGAGAGTAACGCCTGTCCACAAATGTGGTGATCTCACAGATGTTAACAACTACAGACCTATATCAATCCTGCCAAACTTGTCAAAAATTTTTGAAAAACTAATCTATAAGCAGCTTTACTCTTATCTAGCCAAACACAATATACTTAGCCCTTGCCAATATGGCTTCAGGCCCAAAAAAAGCACTAACGATGCACTTATTAGTATGCTTAACTCGATTCATACAGCTCTTGATAAAAATGAGTTCCCTGTTGGGTTATTTGTGGACCTGCGTAAAGCTTTCGATACTGTCAACCACCAAAACCTTCTTCTTAAATTACATCATTATGGTGTCAGAGGACACTCCCTACAATACCTCAAATCCTACCTTACTGACAGGCTCCAATGTGTTTCTGTGAATAATACAATTTCTCCCACCCTACCCATCAACATTGGTGTTCCC
Organism: Procambarus clarkii; assembly: GCF_040958095.1. Classification (NCBI taxonomy): domain Eukaryota; kingdom Metazoa; phylum Arthropoda; class Malacostraca; order Decapoda; family Cambaridae; genus Procambarus; species Procambarus clarkii. The sequence goes on from NC_091191.1 coordinate 2,543,414, forward strand.
CAGGGCAGCATACTTGGCCCTCTCCTCTTTCTCATCTACATTAATGACCTTCCAAATGCCTCCCAACACCTCAAACCAATTCTATTTGCTGACGACACAACCTTCATTTACTCCAGTCCTGATCCCCTTGCTCTAAATGCCACAGTAAATACTGAGCTAAATAAAGTCCATCTGTGGCTAACTGCCAACAAACTCACCCTTAACATTGACAAAACTTTCTATATTCTGTTTGGCAATAAATCCTCTAATCAAATAAATCTCAAAATAAACAATACCCAAATTTGTAACAAATTAGATGGCAAATTCCTTGGCATTCTCATTGACCACAAGCTGAATTTCCAGGGACACATTCTAAACATATCAAAAAAAGTTTCAAAAACTGTGGGCATTCTTTCTAAGATCAGATATTATGTACCTCGCCCTGCCCTGGTGACTCTCTATTACTCCCTCATCTATCCATATCTCAACTATGGTATTTGTGCTTGGGGCTCTACTACCCAAAATCACTTACGTCCTCTAATTACTCAACACAAAGCTGCTATTAGGACAATATCCAATTCTGGCCCCAGACATCACTCGGTACCCCTACTCAAATCTCTGAATATGTTAGACATTAAATCACTGCACATTCTCTCATGTGTACTATATATATACAAAACGCTAAACTATAATGCCAATCCTGATCTCAAAAGCTTCATAGAAGGTTGTAACAGAACCCATGAGCACCACACCAGAAATAAACACAGTTTTGATATTCCTAGAGTACGACTTAATCAAACCAGAAATGCTCTACAAATCAAGGGGCCCAGAATGTGGAATGACCTTCCCAACCATGTTAAAGACCGTACCTCTCTCAACCAGTTTAAGTTAAAAACGAAGCTATACCTAATAAATTCCCTGTAACCTACCTTACCCCTCTGTTGTCAACCCATGTATGTTTTTTGTTTTTGTTTTTTTGTTTTTCAAATCAACGCTGTGTGAATGTAATTTCCTGTAATAATTTGTAATTGTATTTGTGCTGCTTTTTCAACAATGTTCCCCCCTCTTTTACCTCTATTTTTATTTGTTCTCGACACATTTTATTCTTTTTACCCATTAGTTTTAAGCTTTAGTCATTAATGTTTTTCCTGCCCGAAACGCTTTGCGTAATAGTGGCTTTAGGCATTGTATGTACTAGCTCTACCTATAAAGCCAACAAACTTTGTAAAATCTCTTTATGTATGTACCTTACCTAAATAAAAATTATTATTATTATTATTATTATTATTATTATTACCAGTATTATCCTTATCAAATCATAAATGTTAACCATTAAGATCTCATATTGATATGTAATGTTAGTAATGCTGACCAAACCACACACTAGAAGATTAAAAGACGACGAAAATGTTATTAATACTGTATTTCTTTTGAATCATTAAATTGTGAAGTATGTTTCAATTTTTCACTTCTTTGGATATACAATAGAAAGGATAGTTTAAACAACCCATAAATATTTGTTGCATTATATTTTTTATTTAAATAATTGGATCAGTATTTTTACAACTGACAGGATTTGTTCTACTCACAGGTGCATTATCTGTTAAAAAAAAATAGGTTTATTGTTACACACAATGCTGCTACAGAGCCTTCCCGGCTTGGTGCCTTCTCTTGATACTTATTGTTATACACAGCCAAATTGTGTAACAGGAAGAGGTCTTGGACCCCCCTGCTTCCCCTCTTTTTTTAACTGGCCATAATAGTCCATATAGTCATAATTATAGGCCTAAGTATTCAATGACAAATTTTTTGTAAATTTTTAACCTTACCCTTACTTAACATCATTTGTGCAGCATATTTTTATTTTATGTCTCACCCAGATTTAATTTCAAAATAAAACCAATCAAAATAAATTAAAAATAGGTATGTATAGCTAAGGTAAACCCTTAGCTATACTTATTGCTAGGTGAACAGGGGCATTTGGTGATAGTAAATGCTCCTACCAGCCCGGATCATCACCTCTCATATTTCATGTTCACCAGTTTTTATTTACTTGATAACTACTAGTGTAATATCTTGCCATTATAAATCTAATTCTAACATCATAAAAGACATACTACAAGTTTCAAGCAGAGAATGCATATATAGCTAACACGAAGAACTCCTTCTTGACGAAACTTGCCAGCTAAAATGTTTGGTTATAATAAAATCGATTATCCGTGTTGTGTAGTAGAGAAAAATTGAGTTATATCCTGTTTACATAAAGCTACGAGTGGTCGAGAGCGACCTTAGTGGGACGGAGCATACTTATGAAGATTTTTATACTTAGATGCCTACCTGAATAACGACGTATAGCCGCTACGAAGATGCTAAGAAGGAAAACGTTTGTAAGTATGTACATAACTGCTTTCTGAATCTGGGGCCAGATTCACGAAGCAGTTACGCAAGCACGTACGAACCAGTACATCTTTTCTCAATCTTTGGCGGCTTTGTTTACCATTATTAAACAGTTAATGAGCTCCGAAGCACCAGGAGGCTGTTTATAACAATAACAACAGTTGATTGGCAAGTTTTCATGCTTGTAAACTGTTAATAAATGTAACCAAAGCCGTCAAAGTCTGAGCAAAGATGTACACGTTCGTAAGTGCTTACGTAACTGCTTCGTGAATCTAGCGCCTGGCCCCAAAGGGACAGTGGAGCGCTGAACACTTCACTGTTGGAGTGTGAGTGCTGGAGGGCTAGTAGAGAGCTGGAAGACGTCACCGTAAATGCAGGTAGTGTGAGGGCTAGTGATGGGCTGGATGGCTTATATATAATGGTAGTTATAGATAATAACGGTTAATTTTAAGTGTAATTTCATCTCTTACCTTAAACATTACACTACATTTCCACCAAAGTTAGAGATCTCTGGACTTAAAAAGGATCATAGTTTAAAAGAACCCAGTTACGGAGGAGTTCATAAGATTTCGCTATCAGTTCGTTCTGATAGCAGATTTTCGGTGTGTGATGATTGGCTTGTGGTAGTTTGCAGTGGTTGAACCCCCATGTATAGATACCATAAGTAAGATAAGGATAGTATAGTGTGTAGTATTAGAGGAGAACAGAGTTTGGAACATGTCATATATATTATATTAATAAGAAGAGTTCTTACATTCTTGTACAGCCACTAGCATGCATAGCGTTTCGGACAAGTTCACAAATCGTTTAACAACAGGTAATCATCTTACTGTTGGGTAAACAGAGGCTACTGTTAAAGATTAGTGACCAGTAAATCATTCCCAGCCAGGATACGAACCCAGGATAAAGCGCTCGCGAAACGCCAGGCGAGTGTCTTACCATTTCACCACGAGTATCCAAGCACCTGGACACATTTATGCACTTATTCACACATTTGTGCTTGCGGGGGCTGAGCTCTGCTCTTTCCGCCCGCCTCTCAACTGTCAATCAACTGTTACTAACTACTAACTAATTTTATTTATTTATATATTTTTATATGCCCCCCCCCACACACACGCACCCAGGAAGCAGCCCGTAACAGCTGTCTAACTCCCAGGTACCTATTTACTGCTAGGTAATTAGTGTGAAAGAAACTCTCCCAATTTTGTTTCTGCCATCACCGGGGATCGAACCCGGACCCTAGGATTACGAGTCCGGAGCGCTGTCCACTCAGCTATCAGGGCCCCTAACACTCATGTGGACATTTGTCCAAGCCTATACTGTTTGCTGACGATACTACTCTTATCTATTCAAACCTCAACCCACATACACTAAATAATGTTGTGAATAATGAATTAAAAAAAGTCCACTTATGGATGTCAACGAACAAACTAACATTAAACATCGAAAAGACTTACTACATCTTATTTGGAAGCAAATCATCAAATGCAATTCAGCTACAGATAGACAACATTAACATCAGTAATAAAGATGATGGCAAGTTTCTTGGCCTATTCCTAGACAAGAGACTCAACTTCAGCACCCACATTCAACACATAACTAAGAAAGTCTCTAAGACAGTTGGTATACTCTCCAAAATCAGATATTATGTTCCTAACTCTGCTCTCCTCTCACTATATTATGCACTAATTTACCCCTATCTTAATTATGGTATCTGTGCATGGGGGTCTACCACTGCAAACCACCTTAAGCCCATCATCACACAGCAAAAATCTGCTATCAGAATGATAACTAACTCAGCTCCCTTGTTTAAATCCCTAAACTTGCTAAATATTAACTCCCTCCACACATTCTCTTGTGTCAACTACATTTACAAAACCCTGTTCTTAAATGCAAACCATGCTCTGAAACTCTCCCTGGACAGATGTAATAGGACCCATTATCACCACACCAGAAATAAATATCTCTTTGATATCCCCAGGGTCAAACTTAATCTGTGTAAACACTCTATGCAAATTAAGGGACCTAGTTTATGGAACTCACTCCCTAGTGAATTGAAAAACTGTAAAACTTTTGCCTTATTTAAAAGCAAAACCAAAAAGTACCTAACTTCATCTTCTTAGTTTCCTACACTGAGCTTTAAATTTGCTCTGTACCTAATGTTAACCAATCTCCTAATTTTTATGTAATTTCAAACAACCTTATCATTGTGTTCATTGCTGTCTTCTTTTATGTGCTAGCCATATGCTGTATTGTGACTACCAATTTTTGTCAACTACCATTCAAGCTGTCATTGCAACCAATCTTACATTGTTTCTGCTGTATTGTGACTACCAATTTTTTTGTCAACTACCATTCAAGCTGTCATTGCAATCAATCTTAGCTACCTATGTGCTTTAATATACTGTACCTACAATTTTCTCTCATCTTTTTTTCCTTTCATGTAATCTGTTATCATTTTTTGTCTATAATTTTGCAAGTATTTACCTCCTTAAAATTTTCTTAGATTAAGGACCTGCCCGAAACGCTGCGCGTGCTAGTGGCTTTACAAGACTGTAATTACCATATTTGTATCCTCACATTCCTTATGTACATTCTTGTATATGTATAAATAAATAAATAAATAAATAAATAAATAAATAAATAAATAAAATAAGCACCTTGGGTTAGACGATAGAGCGACGGTCTCGCCTCATTCACGTCGGCTTTCAATCCCCGACCGTCGTGCCCGTGCCCGTGCCCAAGTGGTTGGGCACTATTCCTTCCCCCGTCCCATCCCAAATCCTTATCCTGACCCCCCCCCCCCTCCAAGTGCTATATAGTCGTAATGGCTTGGCGCTTTCACCTGATAATTCCCTTCCTTTCACTACGAGGACTATTACGACATACTGTGTCCAGACACAGTGTGTCCAGACATAGTGTGTCCAGACACAGTGTGTCCGGACACACTGTGTCCAGACACACTGTGTCCAGACACAGTGTGTCCAGACACAGTGTGTCCAGACACAGTGTGTCCAGACACAGTGTGTCCAGACACAGTGTGTCCGGACATAGTGTGTCCAGACACAGTGTGTCCAGACATAGTGTGTCCGGACACACTGTGTCCAGACACAGTGTGTCCAGACACAGTGTGTCCAGACACAGTGTGTCCAGACACAGTGTGTCCAGACACAGTGTGTCCAGACACAGTGTGTCCAGACACAGTGTGTCCAGACACAGTGTGTCCAGACACAGTGTGTCCAGACACAGTGTGTCCAGACACAGTGTGTCCAGACACAGTGTGTCCAGACACACTGTGTCCAGACACAGTGTGTCCAGACACAGTGTGTCCGGACACACTGTGTCCGGACACAGTGTGTGCAGACACAGTGTGTCCAGACACAGTGTGTGCAGACACAGTGTGTCCAGACACAGTGTGTCCAGACACAGTGTGTCCAGACACAGTGTGTGCAGACACAGTGTGTCCAGACACAGTGTGTCCAGACATAGTGTGTCCGGACACAGTGTGTCCAGACACAGTGTGTCCGGACACAGTGTGTCCGGACACACTATAGGCTGCGGAGACAGTGTCCACGGTGCAGGAAGACCATTAATTAAGGGTGTACGTTGCTCAGTGAGGGCCACGAGACCTGCCAACCTCTCCATCAACACTATAAGTCACATGTCGATCATCACCACAAACCGAAATGTTGTTTATAACTCCATCGACATTTCTTGACTTGAAAGATGTCTCTGATATTGCTAACGGTGGATTTATAGTGTATCAATCAGGTAAACTGATTGTATCAAGAAATTGTATCAGTTACCTGATACAATTGTATCAATTCTATCAGGTAAATTGTATCAAGACCGGATCAAGAGTTATCTTTCTACCCAAAAAGTCCCTCTGTACTGTTTCAAGGTTATAAAGTTAAACTAAATTGCAATAACTAGACTCGACTTAAAGGTGGATGGAGTCTTAAACCCCAGTACCTTGTTATGGAGGCCTTGATGGTGTGATGTGTCCAGTGTGAGGGAACATACAGGGACACACACTGTACATATACAGGGACACACATACACACTGTACACATACAGGGACACACACACACTGTACACATACAGGGACACACACACACACACTGTACACATACAGGGACACACACACACACACTGTACACATACTGGGACACACACACACTGTACACATACAGGGACACACACACACACTGTACACATACAGGGACACACACTGTACCTATACATCGCACATTGCACCATTCAGTTACGAGTCGCCATTATCAGTAAGGACAACACCCCTCAACACAGGGCCCACTCTACACCTTGCTACCAACAGATGAAATATATCACAACCTATGTAAGGAAACTGTAAACTCTCAGCATAGAGCGACCTCCACGCCACTCTGCATATTGTAGTTTACCATATTTATTAACTCTAATGTGTAAACTACACCACTTCTGGTGAGCTGTTGTACCCAATGTTGCTTATTATGTAAACTGTTACCTAAATGAATTAGCTACACTGTGTAATGTTATATGGTTCAACACATTACGTGTGGAGTTATGTGTGTGGTCCCTTGTGTACGAGGGCTACATGTATGGTCACATATGTACGAGGGCTACATGTATGGTCCCTTGTGTACGAGGGCTACATGTATGGTCACATATGTACGAGGGCTACATGTATGGTCCCTTGTGTACGAGGGCTACATGTATGGTCCCTTGTGTACGAGGGCTACATGTATGGTCCCTTGTGTACGAGGGCTACATGTATGGTCACATATGTACGAGGGCTACATGTATGGTCCCTTGTGTACGAGGGCTACATGTATGGTCCCTTGTGTACGAGGGCTACATGTATGGTCCCTTGTGTACGAGGGCTACATGTATGGTCCCTTGTGTACGAGGGCTACATGTATGGTCCTTTGTGTACGAGGGCTACATGTATGGTCACATATGTACGAGGGCTACATGTATGGTCCCTTGTGTACGAGGGCTACATGTATGGTCCCTTGTGTACGAGGGCTACATGTATGGTCCTTTGTGTACATGGCTACATGTATGGTCCTTTGTGTACGAGGGCTACATGTATGGTCCCTTGTGTACGAGGGCTACATGTATGGTCCCTTGTGTACGAGGGCTACATGTATGGTCCCTTGTGTACGAGGGCTACATGTATGGTCCCTTGTGTACGAGGGCTACATGTATGGTCCCTTGTGTACGAGGGCTACATGTATGGTCCTTTGTGTACGAGGGCTACATGTATGGTCACATATGTACGAGGGCTACATGTATGGTCCCTTGTGTACGAGGGCTACATGTATGGTCCCTTGTGTACGAGGGCTACATGTATGGTCCCTTGTGTACGAGGGCTACATGTATGGTCACATATGTACGAGGACTACATGTATGGTCACATATGTACGAGGACTACATGTATGGTCACATATGTACGAGGGCTACATGTATGGTCACATATGTACGAGGGCTACATGTATGGTCCCTTGTGTACGAGGGCTACATGTATGGTCACATATGTACGAGGACTACATGTATGGTCACATATGTACGAGGGCTACATGTATGGTCACATATGTACGAGGGCTACATGTATGGTCCCTTGTGTACGAGGGCTACATGTATGGTCACATATGTACGAGGGCTACATATAGACGGTGACAGTCCTTGTCACACAACAGCCTCCTTGTACGGCGTCTAATGAAGACTTATGTCCTGTGTTCTTCTTTGTTGTTATTAATTACAGGATGAGTATGGGGTGCACAACCAACTACCATGGCAGGATGTGCAGAATACCCCCGTTGAAGAGCAGAGGTGGAACTGGTACTCTGGGAGAGAATTATCAACATCAGAGGCCCGAGACTGTTCAACACGCTTCCGCTACACATAAGGGGCATAACTGGCAGACCCCTCACTGTGTTCAAGAGAGAACTATCAACATCAGAGGCCCGAGACTGTTCAACACGCTTCCATTACACATAAGGGACATAACTGGCCGAGCCCTCACAGTGTTCAAGAGAGAACTATCAACATCAGAGACCCGAGACTGTTCAACACGCTTCCACTACACATAAGGGGCATAACTGGCCAACCACTCACAGTGTTGAAGAGAGAACTATCAACATCAGAGGCCCGAGACTGTTCAACACGCTTCCACTACACATAAGGGACATAACTGGCCGACCCCTCACAGTGTTCAAGAGAGAACTATCAACATCAGCGGCCCGAGACTGTTCAACACGCTTCCACTACACATAAGGGACACAACTGGCCGACCCTCACAGTGTTCAAGAGAGAACTATCAACATCAGAGGCCCGAGACTGTTCAACACGCTTCCGCTACACATAAGGGGCATAACTGGCAGACCCCTCACTGTGTTCAAGAGAGAACTATCAACATCAGAGGCCCGAGACTGTTCAACACGCTTCCGCTACACATAAGGGGCATAACTGGCAGACCCCTCACTGTGTTCAAGAGAGAACTATCAACATCAGAGGCCCGAGACTGTTCAACACGCTTCCACTACACATAAGGGGCATAACTGGCCGACCCCTCACAGTGTTCAAGAGAGAACTATCAACATCAGAGGCCCAAGACTGTTCAACACGCTTCCGCTACACATAAGGGGCATAACTGGCAGACCCCTCACTGTGTTCAAGAGAGAACTATCAACATCAGAGGCCCGAGACTGTTCAACACGCTTCCGCTACACATAAGGGACATAACTGGCCGACCACTCAGTTTTCAAGAGAGAACTATCAACATCAGAGGCCCGAGACTGTTCAACACGCTTCCACTACACATAAGGGACATAACTGGCCGACCTCTCACAGTGTTCAAGAGAGAACTATCAACATCAGAGGCCCGAGACTGTTCAACACGCTTCCACTACACATAAGGGGCATAACTGGCCGACCTCTCACAGTGTTCAAGAGAGAACTATCAACATCAGAGGCCCGAGACTGTTCAACACGCTTCCACTACACATAAGGGGCATAACTGGCCGACCCCTCACAGTGTTCAAGAGAGAACTTAACAAACACCTCCAAAGGATACCTGATCAACCAGGTTGTGACTTATACGTCAGGCTGCGAGCAGCCGCGTCCAACAGCCTGGTTGATCAGTCCGGCAACCAGGAAGCCTGGTCGACGACCGAGCCGCGAGGACGCTAAGCCCCGGAAGCACCTCAAGGCAAAGTAAGGTAACCACTCACAGACAAGTCAGTCAAGACAATCAACTTGAGAATGGTCCAGGACGGATCGAAACGTCGTCGTCCCTTCATTTTCTAGTGTGTGGATTGGTCAACACACCACTCACAGAATGAGTATGGGGTGCACAACCAACTACCACTCACAGGACGAGTCTGGGGTGCACAACCAACTACCACTCACAGGATGAGTATGGGGTGCACAACCAACTACCACTCACAGGGTGAGTATGGGGTGCACAACCAACTACCACTCACAGGGTGAGTATGGGGTGCACAACCAACTACCACTCACAGGGTGAGTATGGGGTGCACAACCAACTACCACTCACAGGGTGAGTATGGGGTGCACAACCAACTACCACTCACAGGATGAGTATGGGGTTCACAACCAACTACCACTCACAGGACGAGTCTGGGGTGCTGGGAGAGGGGGTGACAGGGAGCTGGACAGCACCAGTAGAGGGTCGGGGATAACATCTTCCAGATGGTGTTTACAATCACTTGAGACGTCGAGGCAGCATCTGGAAACCTTCGACTCTCTTACCTGATAACATCTGGCAGGAATTACTAGGTGTAATGTTCATCCTTAGACTGTAGTGACAGCCTGTGACTGACAGGAGACTGTAGTGGCAGCCTGTGACTGACAGGAGACTGTAGTGGCAGCCTGTGACTGACAGGAGACTGTAGTGGCAGCCTGTGACTGACAGGAGACTGTAGTGGCAGCCTGTGACTGACAGGAGACTGTAGTGGCAGCCTGTGACTGACAGGAGACTGTAGTGGCAGCCTGTGACTGACAGGAGACCGTAGTGACAGCCTGTGACTGACAGGAGACTGTAGTGGCAGCCTGTGACTGACAGGAGACTGTAGAGGCAGCCTGTGACTGACAGGAGACTGTAGTGACAGCCTGTGACTGACAGGAGACTGTAGTGGCAGCCTGTGACTGACAGGAGACTGTAGTAGCAGCCTGTGACTGACAGGAGACTGTAGTAGCAGCCTGTGACTGACAGGAGACTGTAGTAGCAGCCTGTGACTGACAGGAGACTGTAGTAGCAGCCTGTGACTGACAGGAGACTGTAGTGGCAGCCTGTGACTGACAGGAGACTGTAGTGACAGCCTGTGACTGACAGGAGACTGTCGTGACAGACTGTGACTGACAGGAGACTGTAGTGACAGACTGTGACTGATAGGAGACTGTAGTGACAGACTGGAGACTGTAGTGACACTGTGACTGTGACTGACAGGAGACTGTAGTGACAGACTGTGACTGACAGGAGACTGTAGTGACAGACTGTGACTGACAGGAGACTGTAGTGACAGACTGTGACTGACAGGAGACTGTAGTGACAGACTGTGACTGACAGGAGACTGTAGTGACAGCCTGTGATTGTGACTGACTGACAACAGAGCCACAGACGAGGGTGACAGGAAAGTGCTTCACTTGACAGTAAATAATTCATTCTGGATCCCTGCATGTGGATCACACCAGCCCGCTCATTCTTCCCCCACAGCCGGGGACAGGAAGCCTGCACCTAGTCCTGGTGTTGGATATCTGGGGCTTGACTCATATATTCAATTATTTACTTATTTGATTTAATAAATCGAAGGACCACACACTTTTGAGAAAAGAGGGAAAACTAATTAAAGTGATCATTAGAATAACACTAGAGAACCAGTGTCTATGGATAATTATTAAAAGGGATAATCACTTGAAATAATGAATGGACTGTATTATTAATTAATTAAAGTCAGAGCCTCAATGACCTACATTGGCGGGGTATTTCTAGAAATTCATATACATCTAGGAACTAGTGTGGTTCGCCACCAGTTCATTGTTGAGTAAATGATATTATAAATCTAAACTAATATAGATTCAAATATGAGAACTCAAATTGTGAATATTAAAGATTATAATTACTGAGCAACAGTCAGAGCAAACACATGAATTACCAATCATCATTTCTGGTAATAATCTATTCAATGTAATGATCCTACAAGAATTATATAAGAATCAAATCATGTAAAATAAATTTGTACGAAAAGGGTCTTAGCTTTAAGACGATTTCTATAACATCGTTTCGTCATTCGTCCTCGTGTTCACAGGATCTCCACAAAGAAAGAACTAGAGGTCGATAACACGAATGAAGAGAAACAACTTGATGACTCCTTGCATACACGCTGAAATCAGAGAAAATTAAGTAGCATTTGAATAGGCTACGTTTTAATTTCAATATTCATGAAAACGGAGGAAATTGCCAAACTTGTACTAACGTTGTATATTGGGTCTCCTCGCTATATAACGACAGACTACTCACAAATATACAATCTAGGATGATGCATCAAGCGAGAAACCTATACTTATCGTGAGCGTATTGAATACTGTGGTCTGCGGTATCGCGTTTGCCGGTCCCAGACGTTCACTGCTGTGTACGTGTAATTACGGGTCTTGGCTTCAATTGTTGACGCGTTATTAACTGGCTGGGCACTATAGAGCACGTGGACGAGTAACTATTAATTGTTGACCGAGTGTCAGCGTAATTCTTGCCGATAAACTCTCCAGTCGCTACCACGTGTCTCGCCACTCTTCACGCCAGGGACCCTCCTCTCACACGAGCTGTCGTACAATGGCGTCGCCGCCTCCCTCAACCCACCTCTCGCATTCACCACAGAAATTATTAATCACGAATAATTCTTTTCCGTGCAATTATGGATGTAATACGTTAATGAGAACTGGTTTGCTATTATAGGGATTTAAATATTATCATATTCTCGTTTTACGGTGTTAAACGAGAAATGGAGAAGATTTTATGTTCTCCATGACATTCGTACGTAACAGAAAGGACTGCTACAACATAATTATTTTAGTGAATAACTCTCGGTTTGAGATTATTGGGAGTTATATTATCCGTAAGTAATTATTACACGGAATATTGATAATTTTAGAGAACCACATTCAATTCTCTAACTCATTGGTAATAAATGTGTCTAACTGGACATTATCTAACGCAATGTTGCTACTCGATTTCATGAGAATTCTAGCATTAATACGCAGATGCAATGGTTAATTTATGTTGACACTACCGTTAGTGAAATTAGTAACTACTGTAGTTAGTATATAATAATGATGATGTATTATAATACAATAGTAGTTTATTAGTGTTGGAAATTTCCAACACCTGGAGAGTTCCCCGGAGAGTAACGGCTGATCTTCCCCAGGATGCAACCCCACAACAGTTGTCTAACTCTCAGTACTTATTTCCTGCTAGGTGAACAGAGGCATCAGGTGAAGAGAAACATTCCCAAATGTCTTGCCCTGATCGGGCATCGAACCCGCGTTCAATCGGTTGTAAGCCGACCGCGCTAACTACTACTTTACTGGTGCCAGGTCTTACTTGTATGTGCAGGATATTTTTATCGGAACACAATATTGTTGCGTCTCTCGTGGTGCCTGTGTTGTGTAACTGTCAGTCGTAGAACCACCGGGGACATGATCACGACATGTAAGATACTCAGGGGGGTATGGAGATGTGGAAGGACATGAAGAGGTGGGAGGGCCGGAAGCGACGACACTGATGCCACCTTCACACGCAGCTTTAAGAGCAGGTAAGTCACAGTAGGAGACTTACGGGCTATTCATGCCCGTGCCACCTCTTGGGTGGGTTAATCTTCATCAGTCAACCACAGTACCAGATGCTTGGGAGGAACAGTGTACCTGCTCCTACTAGACGGGTCACACACCTCACCTTCTTGACGTTATCTTGGGACGATTTCAGGGCTTAGTGTCCCCGCGGCCCGGTCCTCGACCAGGCCTCCACCCCCCCCAGAAAGCAGCCCGTGACAGCTGACTAACTCCCAGGTACCTATTTACTGCTAGGTAACAGGGAGGGTGAAAGAAACTCTGCCCATTGTTTCTCTCCGGCGCCCGGGATCGAACCCGGGACCACAGGATCACGCGTCCAGTGTTGTGTCCGCTCAGCCACCGGCTCCCTTCACCACCGGGGCAACCTTCACTCTCACATTTGTTCCGCTCTCAGTGACAGTGACTGAGAGCTGATTGACTCTATTGAGACAAACACAAAAGATTAGGTTGGATACACACACAAATCACAATAGTGTGATATATCAAATGAACAAATCCACAAGGGCTGTGATGAATACAGTTGTAATTCTTTTAACCATGTCACGGCACGGTTGACTAATGCGCAGCTGGGAACATCCCGTGCATAGATTCGAACCGTCATCACGGCCCTTGTGGATTTGTTGATTAGGTTGTGTTTAGTGTAAGGACAGGCCGGCCCTGGGGCAGCCCCCCGGGGCCGACCATCACCACTAGTAAAGCCTTACTCAATACTCCACAAGGAACTAAGAACCATTAATAAAGCCAGAGACCTGCCCGGGTGCCTCATCACCGCCTAATTGCCAATAATCCACGTCGCTTTCTCTAATTTTTGCTTCAAACGCCAGTTCCAAAATGCGCAGAACCTATTACTTTGTGCTTTCGTCGAGCAATCCGCTGTCTGCTTGTTTACCTGTCCCTTTACCTGTCTGTCTGTCTAATGCTCGGATTTGTGTATCAAAAACAGAAACTCCACCGTGAGAATAATGGCGTCTTGTACAACGAAATCAAATCAGTCGTCTCTAACAATGATGTAAGTGAATCAAATTATACTATTGCGGAAATTACATTCCTACATAAAAACGATTTCAATTTAACTCGGACTATAATATCCAAATTAGATATTGAACAGACAAAAAACAAAGAGAGAGAGAGAGAGAGAGAGAGAGAGAGAGAGAGAGAGAGAGAGAGAGAGAGAGAGAGAGAGAGAGAGAGAGAGAGAGAGAGAGAGAGAGAGAGAGAGAGAGAGAGTGATAGTGATAGTGATAGTGATAGTGATAGTGATAGTGTGAGAGTGAGTGAGAGTGTGTGTGGGGGGGGGGAGGGGAGAGGGGGGGGGGGTAACTGCTCACCATCTTGGACTACCATTGACCATCCTGACGGCAGTAATATTCCAGGAACATAACAAAAATCTCGAAGACTTGAGGCAAAGTGAAACTCACAGCGACTGTAAAGCTGCCGCCCAGTTGGGTGGGTGTGGAGCACACGACTGTAAAGCTGCCGCCCAGTTGGGTGGGTGTGGAGCACATGACTGTAAAGCTGCCGCCCAGTTGGGTGGGTGTGGAGCACACGACTGTAAAGCTGCCGCCCAGTTGGGTGGGTGTGGAACACATGACTGTAAAGCTGCCGCCCAGTTGGGTGGGTGTGGAGCACACGACTGTAAAGCTGCCGCCCAGTTGGGTGGGTGTGGAGCACATGACTGTAAAGCTGCCGCCCAGTTGGGTAGGTGTGGAGCACATGACTGTAAAGCTGCCGCCCAGTTGGGTGGGTGTGGAGCACATGACTGTAAAGCTGCCGCCCAGTTGGGTGGGTGTGGAGCACATGACTGTAAAGCTGCCGCCCAGTTGGGTGGGTGTGGAGCAAGACTAGTAACTGTGTGACTCACCATAGATGTAAAGTGACTTGTATAGTGACTGTTGTGAGCCTCATCTTGAATCACTTGTGATATAAAAAGGTTATTAATATGTATATGTATAAGTGATTGTATATGTACTTGTGTATGTGACATTAACAATTGTGTAACTAGCTTCAAAGATTGTCACCTGTTACCTAAACGAACTATGGGGTTCAGTTCTTGAATCCATTATGTGCCTCTGTAACCCTTTCCACTAGCCCCCACGGGGGGTGGGTATGGGTTATCTTGAGGTTATCTTGAGATGACTTCGGGGCTTTAGTGTCCCCGCGGCCCGGTCCTCGACCAGGCCTCCACCCCCAGGAAGCCGCCCGTGACAGCTGACTAACACCCAGGTACCTATTTTACTGCTAGGTAACAGGGGCATAGGGTGAAAGAAACTCTGCCCATTGTTTCTCGTCGGCGCCCGGGATCGAACCCGGGACCACAGGATCACAAGTCCAGTGTGCTGTCCGCTCGATCGACTGATATTAAGCACATGGGGTGCATAATAAAGAAATGAAATTGAATAGAGCCTAGCCAAGGAATCTTCAGGAACACCTCCACCACGTAGACCCGACGCCATCTCTCTCTAACAATAACTCCTTCATAACATCCAGTTCCCAAACAGGTTATCACTGTCCAAACAATTCAGCATTAATCTCTACAGTCCCCACGCAGTTTCCAACGCATTGCCTCGGCTCGGTAAAAACAGGGCGGACTGTGACAAGCGAATGACAGAAAATAACCAAATGCGTATTATCTGCAGGCAGCTGGCAGCTCCATGTGCCGGCTCGCTGCCCAATGTGCAAATGTTGCTAAGGTTCCAGGGGTGAGGTGTGTGTACCCCATGGGGCAGTAGGTAGACTGTGGTACGTGTACCCCCTGGGGCAGTAGGTAGACTGTGGTGTGTGTACCCCCTGGGCAGTAGTTAGGCTGTGGTGTGTGTGTGTACCCCCTGGGACAGTAGGTAGACTGTGGTGTGTGTGTACCCCCTGGGGCAGTAGGTAGACTGTGGTGTGTGTACCCCTGGGGCAGTAGTTAGGCTGTGGTGTGTGTGTGTACCCCCTGGGACAGTAGGTAGACTGTGGTGTGTGTACCCCCTGGGGCAGTAGGTAGACTGTGGTGTGTGTACCCCCCTGGGGGAGTAGGTAGACTGTGGTGTGTGTACCCCCTGGGGCAGTAGGTAGACTGTGGTGTGTGTACCCCCTGGGGCAGTAGGTAGACTGTGGTGTGTGTACCCCCTGGGGCAGTAGGTAGACTGTGGTGTGTGTACCCCCTGGGGCAGTAGGTAGACTGTGGTGTGTGTACCCCCTGGGGCAGTAGGTAGACTGTGGTGTGTGTACCCCCTGGGACAGTAGGTAGACTGTGGTGTGTGTACCCCCTGGGGCAGTAGTAGGTAGACTGTGGTGTGTGTACCCCCTGGGGCAGTAGGTAGACTGTGGTGTGTGTACCCCTTCGGCAGTAGTAGGTAGACTGTGGTGTGTGTACCCCTGGGGCAGTAGTGGGTAGACTGTGGTGTGTGTACCCCATGGGGCAGTAGGTAGACTGTGGTACGTGTACCCCCTGGGGCAGTAGGTAGACTGTGGTGTGTGTACCCCCTGGGCAGTAGTTAGGCTGTGGTGTGTGTGTGTACCCCCTGGGACAGTAGGTAGACTGTGGTGTGTGTGTACCCCCTGGGGCAGTAGGTAGACTGTGGTGTGTGTACCCCTGGGGCAGTAGTTAGGCTGTGGTGTGTGTGTGTACCCCCTGGGACAGTAGGTAGACTGTGGTGTGTGTACCCCCTGGGGCAGTAGGTAGACTGTGGTGTGTGTACCCCCCTGGGGGAGTAGGTAGACTGTGGTGTGTGTACCCCCTGGGGCAGTAGGTAGACTGTGGTGTGTGTACCCCCTGGGGCAGTAGGTAGACTGTGGTGTGTGTACCCCCTGGGTCAGTAGGTAGACTGTGGTGTGTGTACCCCCTGGGGCAGTAGGTAGACTGTGGTGTGTGTACCCCCTGGGGCAGTAGGTAGACTGTGGTGTGTGTACCCCCTGGGACAGTAGGTAGACTGTGGTGTGTGTACCCCCTGGGGCAGTAGTAGGTAGACTGTGGTGTGTGTACCCCCTGGGGCAGTAGGTAGACTGTGGTGTGTGTACCCCTTCGGCAGTAGTAGGTAGACTGTGGTGTGTGTACCCCTGGGGCAGTAGTGGGTAGACTGTGGTGTGTGTACCCCCTGGGGCAGTAGGTAGACTGTGGTGTGTGAACCCCCTGGGGCAGTAGGTAGACTGTGGTGTGTGTACCCCCTGGGGCAGTAGGTAAACTGTGGTGTGTGTACCCCCTGGGGCAGTAGGTAGACTGTGGTGTGTGTACCCCTGGGGCAGTAGGTAGACTGTGGTGTGTGTGTACCCCCTGGGGAAGTAGGTAGACTGTGGTGTGTGTACCCCCGGGGCAGTAGTTAGGCTGTGGTGTGTGTGTGTACCCCCTGGGACAGTAGGTAGACTGTGGTGTGTGTACCCCCTGGGGCAGTAGGTAGACTGTGGTGTGTGTACCCCCTGGGGCAGTAGTAGGTAGACTGTGGTGTGTGTACCCACTGGGGCAGTAGGTAGACTGTGGTGTGTGTACCCCCTAGGGCAGTAGGTAGACTGTGGTGTGTGTACCCCCTGGGGCAGTAGGTAGACTGTGGTGTGTGTACCCCCTGGGGCAGTAGGTAGACTGTGGTGTGTGTACCCCCTGGGGCAGTAGGTAGACTGTTTTGTGTGTACCCCCTAGGACAGTAGGTAGACTGTGGTGTGTGTACCCCCTGGGGCAGTAGTAGGTAGACTGTGGTGTGTGTACGCCCTGGGGCAGTAGGTAGACTGTGGTGTGTGTACCCCTTCGGCAGTAGTAGGTAGACTGTGGTGTGTGTACCCCTGGGGCAGTAGTGGGTAGACTGTGGTGGGTGTACCCCCTGGGGCAGTAGGTAGACTGTGGTGTGTGAACCCCCTGGGGCAGTAGGTAGACTGTGGTGTGTGTACCCCTGGGGCAGTAGGTAGACTGTGGTGTGTATACCCCCTGGGGCAGTAGTAGGTAGACTGTGGTGTGTGTACCCCCTGGGACAGTAGTAGGTAGACTGTGGTGTGTGTACTCCTGGGGCAGTAGTAGGTAGACTGTGGTGTGTGTACTCCTGGGGCAGTAGGTAGACTGTGGTGTGTGTAACCCCTGGGGCAGTAGGTAGACTGTGGTGTGTGTACCCCCTTGGGCAGTAGGTAGACTGTGGTGTGTGTACCCCTGGGGCAGTAGGTAGACTGTGGTGTGTGTACCCCTGGGGCAGAAGGTAGACTGTGGTGCGTGTACCCCCTGGGGCAGTAGGTAGACTGTGGTGTGTGTAGCCCTGGGGCAGTAGTAGGTAGACTGTGGTGTGTGTACCCTGGGGCAGTAGGTAGGCTGTGGTGTGTGTACCCCCTGGGGCAGTAGGTAGACTGTGGTGTGTGTACCCCTGGGGCAGTAGGTAGACTGTGGTGCGTGTACCCCCTGGGGCAGTAGGTAGACTGTGGTGTGTGTACCCCCTGGGGCAGTAGGTAGACTGTGGTACGTGTACCCCCTGGGGCAGTAGGTAGACTGTGGTGTGTGTACCCCCTGGGGCAGTAGGTAGACTGTGGTGTGTGTACCCCCTGGGACAGTAGGTAGACTTTGGTGTGTGTGCCCCCTGGGACAGTAGGTAGACTGTGGTGTGTGTACTCCCTGGGGCAGTAGTAGGTAGACTGTGGTGTGCGTACCCCTTGGACAGTAGGTAGACTGTGGTGTGTGTACCCCTGGGACAGAAGGTAGACTGTTGTGTGTGTACCCCTGGGGCAGTAGTAGGTAGACTGTGGTGCGTGTACCCCCAGGGGAAGTAGGTAGACTGTGGTGTGTGTAGCCCTGGGGCAGTAGTAGGTAGACTGTGGTGTGTGTACCCTGGGGCAGTAGGTAGGCTGTGGTGTGTGTACCCCCTGGGGCAGTAGGTAGACTGTGGTGTGTGTACCCCTGGGGCAGTAGTAGGTAGACTGTGGTGTTTGTACCCCTGGGGCAGTAGTAGGTAGACTGTGGTGTGTGTACCCCCTGGGGCAGTAGGTAGACTGTGGTGTGTGTGTACCCCCTGGGGCAGTAGATAGACTGTGGTGTGTGTGTACCCCCTGGGACAGTATGTAGACTGTGGTGTGTGTACCCCTGGGGCAGTAGTTAGGCTGTGGTGTGTGTGTTTACCCCCTGGGACAGTAGGTAGACTGTGGTGCGTGTACCCCTGGGGCAGTAGTAGGTAGACTGTGGTGTGTGTACCCCCTGGGACAGTAGGTAGACTGTGGTGTGTGTACCCCTGGGGCAGTAGTAGGTAGACTGTGGTGTGTGTACCCCTTGGGACAGTAGGTAGACTGTGGTGTGTGTACCCCCTGAGGCAGTAGGTAGACTGTGGTGTGTGTACCCCCTGGGACAGTAGGTAGACTGTGGTGTGTGTACCCCCTGGGGCAGTAGGTAGACTGTGGTGCGTGTACCCCCTGGGGAAGTAGGTAGACAGTGGTGCGTGTACCCCCTGGGGCAGTAGGTAGACTGTGGTACGTGTACCCCTGGGGAAGTAGTAGGTAGACTGTGGTGCGTGTACCCCTGGGGCAGTAGTAGGTAGACTGTGGTGTGTGTACCCCCTGGGGCAGTAGTAGGTAGACTGTGGTACGTGTACCCCCTGGGGGAGTACTAGGTAGACTGTGGTGTGTGTACCCCCTGGGAAAGTAGTAGGTAGACTGTGGTGTATGTACCCCCTGGGGGTGTAGTAGGTAGACTGTGGTGTGTGTACCCCCTGGGAAAGTAGTAGGTAGACTGTGGTGTGTGTACCCCCTGGGGCAGTAGTAGGTAGACTGTGGTGTGTGTACCCCCTGGGGCAGTAGTAGGTAGACTGTGGTACGTGTACCCCCTGGGGGAGTACTAGGTAGACTGTGGTGTGTGTACCCCCTGGGAAAGTAGTAGGTAGACTGTGGTGTATGTACCCCCTGGGGGTGTAGTAGGTAGACTGTGGTGTGTGTACCCCCTGGGAAAGTAGTAGGTAGACTGTGGTGTGTGTACTCCCTGGGGCAGTAGTAGGTAGACTGTGGTGTGTGTACCCCTGGGGCAGTAGTAGGTAGACTGTGGTGTGTGTACCCCCTGGGGCAGTAGTAGGTAGACTGTGGTATGTGTACCCCCTGGGGCAGTAGTAGGTAGACTGTGACACGTATACCCCCTGGGGCAGTAGTAGGTAGACTGTGGTGTGTGTACCCCCTGGGACAGTTGTAGGTAGACTGTGGTACGTGTACCCCTGGGGCAGTAGTAGGTATGTAACACTGTAAAGTGTTTGGTTTAGTTTATTTAAAATATATATAGTATATGAGTCAGAGACAAGAATTTGAGAAGGCGCCAGCTTGGTCGGCCTGAGTTTCACACCTCTAAGAGTTAATGACCCCAAGTGACCTGAGGTCAGATCATGTGAATTTCACCTTACTTCTACTAATCTTATAATTGGAGCCTGGTAGCCTTCAAACATGCCGACGTTTAAGGAGTGGCTTGGTAGAGAGCAGAAGGCTATCTACTTGTGGGCGGAGTTAGCTACTAGGTTCCCCAATATATACTCAGAGAACTATCGATTTGAGAGCATTAACAAGACAGAAGACCAGGCAGCAGAGCAGGAGGACAACAGCCGAGACAGGCTGTCGGTCGGACTTCGGTGAAGCTGCCTGACAGAAAGCAGACTCTCCCCCCCACCTCTCAATCCAGCTATAGGCAGGCACTTGGTGAGTTGAACATTAAGGTGACTTGGTCGTGTTTTACAAGTGTTGTGTGATGATCAGGGGCAGTCAGTTGTAGTGTTCTCAGATTCTTGGAGGATGACTCACTTTACATATATAGATCTTGAACATTGCTTAAATTATGATACTTAGTATGTGAAATATAATTGAATTTATTATTTAAATTGCCTTTGTGTCCCCTAGAGTTGAGTTGAGGTGAGAAAGCCTCTGGGATTATTGGTTCCCTGATTTTACTGAGTACAGGAAAGATGGGACATACTAATAGTGACCTTGAGAACATCATTTGAGAATTTTGTGATACAGACAAGTTCCATTCCTTGTCTTGTATGTAATGATCATGAATGGATGGTGGCAGCATTTCGTCTTCTACTATCTACTCTTCTACTACTATCTACTCTTCTACTTCTACCTATCTACACCTCTCCCTTCACCCCTCTCTAAACTTTCACTTTCAACTAATGACCCTCCTCGCTCCTCCCACCTCCCTACCTCTCACCCCAGACCCTCACTAATTACTTCACTATTCATTTCTTTCCTTTCGTTTTCTCTTATACGTTGGTGGCAATGATTAGGTGTTCTAGAGTTCTCTCTAGAGTTTCGGGTAGCGGATCAAGTTACGGCGCCTTGTAGTCTTAGCACCTAGGTAGTCAAATACCTAGGTTACAAGGTGTTGAACGAGAGAGGCTACCTTAGGAACTCTGGGGGTGCTCTAGAATAGTTAGCTAACTGAGGACGGGATAACGGACTAGAGAGAGCTGTTTCCCCCGGCCTCGTTAGTTAACTGGGGGGGTGGAATAATGGACAAGAAAGAGCTATTTCCACCCCCCCCCCCCCCGTTACAATGGTGGCAGCGGTGAAGAACAATGTTTATGGTGGTGTTCATTTAACATTGTTCAGTCCCACGTGTCCTTTTGCCGCTCAGGCGCTATCAGGGAGATCTTGACAGGTGTTTAATATTCGTGAGTTAGCGAGTTTTTTTTCAGGTTAGGAGATAGTGCTTCTCTGGCGATGTGTTTTAGTGATTTTGTGAGTTTTGTGAAGTTCAGGGAATGTTCACCAGAACTTGCATGTGTAGTGATTTATGTTAGTGATAAGATTTGGGAACTTAGAGGTTGTTGGTAGTGCAGGTCAGCTGAGTGTGACAGGTGACCCCCGCATGTCCCAGGGGGACACCCAGCCACCGCTGGTCCCCAGGTCAGTTGGGGAGTGGCAGGTGTAGTTCTTAAGTAGTTTTAAGTGGTGGTTCTGCTCAGATTATTGCGATCGACTGTTTTACTCCATTTGAACACAATAACCCGAGGTGTACTGGTATTGTACAGCATGCTAGGGGGAGGCTTAGTATGTCAGTAGACTTCACGTTGGGGACGCTCGACGTTAGATAGTCTGGTCACAGGGGTGGCAACAGTTTGGAGTTGTGGACCCGCGGAGAAGCTAGGGAAACACTCTGGGTCCCGTAGGTGGCTGTAGGTTAAGGGTGGGAGTAACGGATAATTAAGTACTTAAGATTAAGAACGGTACAGTTAAGTTAGGCTAGTGTTTGGTCTATTAGTATTGATAATTTTTGTGGAGATTCATTTAGTGACAAGTTAAAAAGTAGTAACGACCTTATTCTCTCTTCTCTAACTTTACTCTGTTACTGTTTTATGTTCCACCAAGTCAGTATCATTCAGTGTCAATTGGATTATTAAAATTTAAGTGTAGTTGTTGCCAGGAGGAGAGCGTTATGACCGGACTGTGTAAACCCTATACAAACTACAGGGTCACACAACATTTTGGGAGCACGGTATTTTCGCCTTTCTGTTCATTCACAGGTGGGAGCCAGAAGAGAGGCGAGGCGCACATACAAAAGAGGGAGACGGCTGCTGTGTACCACACTCATGGGCGTTTATCACCACCTCGACGACCAGTCCACTACCTGGAGGTCATGGCTCCACCACCACCACCACCCCGGGGGACCCCAAGATGCAGCCCTCTCGGTCGGTCAACATTGGTCTACCCAGTAGACCCCAGGACGGACGGACCCCAGTGGACCCCAAGACGGACGGACCCCCAGTGGACCCCAGGTCGTTCTGCAGACGACCCCAGACGACCCAGTAAAGATGGAAGAGGAACAACAACGACTCCAGTCTGTCCCACCAACATTGGTCTACCCAGGATGGACCCCAGGACGGACGGACCCCAATGGACCCCAGGTCACTTGTCAAAGACCCATGGGAGGAGGAAGAGAGAATTGAGAAGAGAGAAAAAAAGAAGAGAGAAGAAAGAAGAGAGAAGAAAGAAGAGAGAAGAAAGAAGAGAGAAGAAAGAAGAAGCAGATAAGACCAAGCTGAGTGAGACACGATGCCTAGTGTCCCTTGCTGGTGTCAGCATCATTGCATGGAGCGTAATTGCAAGACAGGATTGTTTGCCTTAACTGGCCGCCCCTCCTGCAAGCATGTTGCTCTGTTGAGTGATTCTTCCTGTGTCGTGCGGACTTGATGTGGCTGTCAGAAGTGGCTCTCTGAAGGAGGCGTGCTGGAGCAACAGGGAGGAGAAGAGTAGGATGGGATTTCTACTGTTGGCAACTATTATATGAAGGTCTCGAAACTTGTAGTCCCCATAGCTGTGAAAAACCCCAATATAAGTCTCTCATGGTGACTGACGTAGGGCCAATTACAGATCAGCTGGGACAACCGAATTCCACGGTCCTGTGCGCAGTTCAAGTAGTAACGGCTTTCTGGTTGACCAAGGGTTGTTGTGCGTTAACGACGGAGAAGCGACGGAGGCAGTTGTGTTGAAGAAATGTGGTACAGGACTATCTACAAGACCAAGCAGTGACGTCGCCCAGCCAGAGACAATGGACGTCTGTCTGCATATTTCATTTTTTAGAGTAGGATGATGTATATTTGTTTAGCTAGGATGTATTCTTTTCGTTAATAAAGTTGTCGCACACAGCTAGCTCGCTTTAGCAGTGTTGCAAAAAACTTTATTTTCGGGGAGAAGGGGAGATGTAACACTGTAAAGTGTTTGGTTTAGTTTATTTAAAATATATATAGTATATGAGTCAGAGACAAGAATTTGAGAAGGCGCCAGCTTGGTCGGCCTGAGTTTCACACCTCTAAGAGTTAATGACCCCAAGTGACCTGAGGTCAGATCATGCGAATTTCACCTTACTTCTACTAATCTTATAATTGGAGCCTGGTAGCCTTCAAACATGCCGACGTTTAAGGAGTGGCTTGGTAGAGAGCCGGAGGCTATCTACTTGTGGGCGGAGTTAGCTACTAGGTTCCCCAATATATACTCGGAGAACTATCGATTCGAGAGCATTAACAAGACAGAAGACCAGGCAGCAGAGCAGGAGGACAACAGCCGAGACAGGCTGTCGGTTGGACGGGGGTGAAGCTGCCTGACAGCTGCAGACTCTCCCCCCCCCCCCCTTCTCAATCCAGCTATAGGCAGGCACTTGGTGAGTTGAACATTAAGGTGACTTGTCGTGTTTTACAAGTGTTGTGTGATGATCAGGGGCAGTCCAGTTGTAGTGTTCTCAGATTCTTGGAGGATGACTCACTTTACATGTATAGATCTTGAACATTGCTTAAATTATGATACTTAGTATGTGAAATATAATTGAATTTATTATTTAAATTGCCTTTGTGTCCCCTAGAGTTGAGTTGAGGTGAGAAAGCCTCTGGGATTATTGGTTCCCTGATTTTACTGAGTACAGGAAAGATGGGACATACTAATAATGACCTAGAGAACATCTTTTGAGAATTTTGTGATACAGACAAGTTCCATTCCTTGTCTTGTACGTAATGATCATGAATGGATGGTGGCAGCATTTCGTCTTCTACTATCTACTCTTCTACTACTATCTACTCTTCTACTTCTACCTATCTACACCTCTCCCTCCACCCCTCTCTAAACTTTCACTTTCAACTAATGACCCTCCTCGCTCCTCCCACCTCCCTACCTCTCACCCCAGACCCTCACTAATTACTTCACTATTCATTTCTTTCCTTTCGTTTTCTCTTATACGTTGGTGGCAATGATTAGGTGTTCTAGAGTTCTCTCTAGAGTTTCGGGTAGCGGATCAAGTTACGGCGCCTTGTAGTCTTAGCACCTAGGTAGTCAAATACCTAGGTTACAAGGTGTTGAACGAGAGAGGCTGCCTTAGGAACTCTGGAGGTGCTCTAGAATAGTTAGCTAACTGAGGACGGGATAACGGACTAGAGAGAGCTGTTTCCCCCGGCCTCGTTAGTTAACTGGGGGGTGGAATAATGGACAAGATAGAGCTATTTCCACCCCCCCAGGTAGACTGTGGTGTGTGTACCCCTTGGGCAGTAGTAGTAGACTGTGGCGTGTGTACCCCTGGGGCAGTAGTAGGTAGACTGTGGTGTGTGTACCCCCTGGGGCAGTAGGTAGACTGTGGTGTGTGTACCCCTGGGACAGCTGGTAGACTGTGGTGCGTGTACCCCCTGGGGCAGAAGGTAGACTGTGGTGTGTGGACCCCTTGGGCAGTAGTAGGTAGACTGTGGTGTGTGTACCCCTGGGGCAGTAGTAGGTAGACCGTGGTGTGTGTACCCCCTGGGGCAGTAGGTAGACTGTGGTGTGTGTACCCCTGGGACAGTTGGTAGACTGTGGTGCGTGTACTCCCTGGGGCAGAAGGTAGACTGTGGTGTGTGTACCCCTGGAGCAGTAGGTAGACTGTGGTGTGTGTAGCCCTGGGGCAGTAGGTAGACTGTGGTACGTGTACCCCTGGGGCAGTAGGTAGACTGTGGTACGTGTACCCCTAGGGCAGTAGTGGGTAGACTGTGGTGTGTGTACCCCCTGGGCAGTAGTAGGTAGACTGTGGTACGTGTACCCCTGGGGCAGTAGTTGGTAGACTGTGGTGTGTGTACCCCTGGGGCAGTAGGTAGACTGTGGTGTGTGTGTATCCCCTGGGGCAGTAGGTAGACTGTTGTGTGTGTACCCCTGGGGCAGTAGGTAGACTGTGGTGTGTGTACCCCCTGGGGCAGTAGGTAGACTGTGGTGTGTGTACCCCCTGGGGCAGTAGGTAGACTGTGGTGTGTGTACCCCCTGGGGCAGTAGGTAGACTGTGGTGTGTGTACCCCCTGGGGCAGTAGTAGGTAGACTGTGGTACGTGTACCCCCTGGGGGCAGTAGGTAGACTGTGGTGTGTGTAGCCCTGGGACAGTAGTAGGTAGGCTGTGGTGTGTGTACCCCCTGGGACAGTAGTAGGTAGGCTGTGGTGTGTGTGTACCCCCTGGGGCAGTAGGTAGACTGTGGTGTGTGTACCCCTCGGGCAGTAGTAGGTAGACTGTGGTACGTGTACCCCCTGGGGCAGTAGGTAGACTGTGGTGTGTGTACCCCCTGGGGCAGTAGGTAGACTGTGGTGTGTGTACCCCTGGGGCAGTAGGTAGACTGTGGTGTGTGTACCCCCTGGGGCAGTAGGTAGACTGTGGTGTGTGTACCCCCTGGGGCAGTAGGTAGACTGTGGTGTGTGTAACTCCTTGGGCAGTAGGTAGACTGGTGTGTGTGAACCCCCTGGGGCAGTAGGTAGACTGTGGTGTGTGTGTACCCCCTGGGGCAGTAGGTAGACTGTGGTGTGTGTACCCCCTGGGGCAGTAGGTAGACTGTGGTGTGTGTAGCCCTGGGGCAATAGTAGATAGACTGTGGTGTGTGTACCTGTTACGACCCTGGGTTCCTCAGTGGAAACCAGAGGTCAAAATTGAGCTATTAAACTTTCTTTGTATTTTTCTTGCAGAGAAATTGTTGTTTTTGATTGATTTTTTTGTAAAAATTTTCCTTTTTATTCTCTGTATACTCTTACAAAAAAATATGACTTCTATTCTAGTAGTCACATTTTTTTCTCTGAAGGGGGGAGGAGTGTTACGACCCTGGGTTCCTCAGTGGAAACCAGAGGTCAAAATTGAGCTATTAAACTTTCTTATAGTATAGTTGGGCGCATCACGAGCTGCAATTGTTTGTATCTTCCCTGCCAGACGTAAGACTATTCTTGTTTCTCAAAGAGCATTTAAAGACTGAGCTTGGGGTTGATTATTAAATAATAACATAGGCGCCAACTATGTTTACTAATACTTTCTAATCATTTGTAAATTAAACCTGAGTAAACTGGGTATGGGGCTGCGGTACGATTAGTTGAGCAGTCTGCCGGCAGCGAGCCAGCTGGGGAAAGGAGACTGAGAGTCTTTCTTTTTCTGAGCTGGCGTTGGGTGGATAGGATCCTCCTACCCTTCCTCCTGTTTTCCTTATTTCTGTGTCTTGTTCAAGCTAAGTATATACTGTGTACATTATTCATTTCCTGGCATACACGTGTTCTAGGTGTAGTCTACTTTGTGTGTAGTAGGTGGTTTTAGAGTTTATATTATTAGTTATTCTAAAGGGGGTCCC
This sequence comes from Procambarus clarkii, assembly GCF_040958095.1. Classification (NCBI taxonomy): domain Eukaryota; kingdom Metazoa; phylum Arthropoda; class Malacostraca; order Decapoda; family Cambaridae; genus Procambarus; species Procambarus clarkii. Next base: position 2,570,674 of record NC_091191.1, read on the forward strand.
AGTGGAACCACGTGGTCTCCCTACCCTAAGCTGACTCTAGCTTCAAGTGTTTCTCTAGTAGAACTTTACCCTAGCTTGTGTTCATTGTAAAACCTTGTATCCTGTCTATGTGGACCAAGGCTTTTAACGTAAGATAGTGTGGTAAAGTAATTATTATTTTTGTTATTGGTGTGAATGTATATGGGGGTTGTTAAGGGGTTAATAAATAAGTAAGTGAAGTAAGAGAGTATCAGTTCGTCCTGTGTAGGAGATCTTAGATCAACCTCTAGACTGACCTTGTGTGTAGTCAAGTATTCAGCACTGCGTATAGTTTTATTTGGGGGCCGGGCCTTTTAGATCTCCCATATTGATAACTCTTAATGCTTACTATTGCCCCAACATCCAGATAATACTAGGCCCATAGTACAGACACTCCTTTATTTAACAGTACCCCCTGGGGCAGTAGCAGGTAGACTGTGGTGTGTGTACCCCTGGGGCAGTAGCAGGTAGACTGTGGTGTGTGTACCCCCTGGGGCAGTAGGTAGACTATGGTACGTGTCAGACACAGACACAGACAGGTACTCTGACAGACAAACTGATGACAGGGTGGGACTCTTCGTCCTCTCCGGAGCCCTCCTGTCAAGACGGAACAAGCCGTGACTAAGTTAATGTCGTGATGAATGTTTTGAAGTATGTCCTTATTAAGGTAGTTAAGGTAATTATCAAGAGAAAGCACCTAGCCATTACGACTATATAGCACTTGACAGGAAGGGAAGATGGAATGTGAAAGAAAAACCCTGAGTGAATGTTCCTCTAGCATCTGGACCCAGATCCTGTTGTTGGCTTAAATTTAATCAACACCTATCTAGGAGGACGGACCCATCCGGCCCTCCAGTGATATAATTCATTAAGAATCCGAATACACTGAGCCCTGGATCAGTGTATTCAAGGAACGTACCAACTTCAGTAAAGACAGGTGTTGATACTTGCTACTTTACTCTAGTGTGACTTGTGAACCAGAGAGACTTGTGTGACTTGAGAGGTCAAGTGACAGGCGAGATGCGGCCTTAACCACCCACCGGGGACCTCGTGTGGGCGGCCTTAACCCCCGGGGAGCCAGATTGGACCGCCATCACCACCAACACACACGCCCACCAAACACACTCAACACATAAGTCTCTGCAAATTTCTACTCTGCTTTGCTTGTTTCGTTTCATTAAGAGTTTGTGTGTGTGTGTGTGTGTGTGTGTGTGTGTGTGTGTGTGTGTGTGTGTGTGTGTGTGTGTGTGTGTGTGTGTGTGTGTGTGTGTGTTTACTAGTTGTGTTTTTGCGGGGGTTGAGCTTTGCTCTTTCGGCCCGCCTCTCAACTGTCAATCAACTGTTTACTAACTACTTTTTTTTTTTTTTTTTTTTTCCTCCACACCACACACACCCCCCCCCAGGAAGCAGCCCGTGACAGCTGACTAACTCCCAGGTACCTATTTACTGCTAGGTAACAGGGGTATTTAGGGTGAAAGAAACTTTGCCCATTTGTTTCTGCCTCGTGCGGGAATCGAACCCGCGCCACAGAATTACGAGTCCTGCGCGCTATCCACCAGGCTACGAGGCCCCCTGTACTCACCTAGTTGTACTCACCTAGTTGTGTTTGCGGGGGTTGAGCTCTGGCTCTTTGGTCCCGCCTCTCAACCGTCAATCAACAGGTGTACAGATTCCTGAGCCTATCGGGCTCTGTCATATCTACACTTGAAACTGTGTATGGAGTCAGCCTCCACCACATCACTTCCTAATGCATTCCATTTGTCAACCACTCTGACACTAAAAAAGTTCTTTCTAATATCTCTGTGGCTCATTTGGGCACTCAGTTTCCACCTGTGTCCCCTTGTGCGTGTTCCCCTTGTGTTAAATAGACTGTCTTTATCTACCCTATCAATCCCCTTCAGAATCTTGAATGTGGTGATCATGTCCCCCCTAACTCTTCTGTCTTCCAGCGAAGTGAGGTTTAATTCCCGTAGTCTCTCCTCGTAGCTCATACCTCTCAGCTCGGGTACTAGTCTGGTGGCAAACCTTTGAACCTGTGTGTGTGTGTGTGTGTGTGTGTGTGTGTGTGTGTGTGTGTGTGTGTGTGTGTGTGTGTGTGTGTGTGTGTGTGTGTGTGTTCTTACAAGTTAGAATTCAGTCTAACTTCAGCAAAATGCACATGTGGACAGTTTATGTATACACGTAGCATGTATGTATCATACGAGTAAGAAAATGATGGATCATATAACGTTTCTATGTAAGATGAGGACGCTTATGTGCATGTGTGCATGACACATGTCACTGACACACATGGCACCGGGTCACTGTGAGGTCACTGTGAGGTCACTGTGTGGTCACTGTGTGGTCACTGTGTGGTCACTGTGTGGTCACTGTGAGGTCACTGTGTGGTCACTGTGAGGTCACTGTGTGGTCACTGTGAGGTCACTGTGAGGTCACTGTGAGGTCACTGTGTGGTCACTGTGTGGTCACTGTGTGTTCACTGTGAGGTCACTGTGTGGTCACTGTGTGGTCACTGTGTGGTCACTGTGAGGTCACTGTGTGGTCACTGTGAGGTCACTGTGAGGTCACTGTGTGGTCACTGTATGGTCACTGTGAGGTCACTGTGTGGTCACTGTGTGGTCACTGTGAGGTCACTGTGTGGTCACTGTGTGGTCACTGTGAGGTCACTGTGTGGTCACTGTGTGGTCACTGTGAGGTCACTGTGTGGTCACTGTGAGGTCACTGTGTGGTCACTGTGTGGTCACTGTGAGGTCACTGTGTGGTCACTGTGAGGTCACTGTGTGATCACTGTGTGGTCACTGTGTGGTCACTGTGAGGTCATTGTGAGGTCACTGTGAGGTCACTGTGAGGTCACTGTGTGGTCACTGTGTGGTCACTGTGTGGTCACTGTGAGGTCACTGTTTGGTCACTGTGTGGTCACTGTGAGGTCACTGTGAGGTCACTGTGAGGTCACTGTGAGGTCATACAACACAGTGTTCCAGGACACACAACACAGTGTTCCAGGACACACAACACAGTGTTTCCAGGACACACAACACAGTGTTCCAGGACACACAACACAGTGTTCCAGGACACACAACACAGTGTTTCCAGGACACACAACACAGTGTTCCAGGTCACACAACACAGTGTTCCAGGTCACACAACACAGTGTTCCAGGACACACAACACAGTGTTCCAGGACACACAACAGTGTTCCAGGTCACACAACACAGTGTTCCAGGACACACAACACAGTGTTTCCAGGACACACAACACAGTGTTTCCAGGACACACAACACAGTGTTTCCAGGACACACAACACAGTGTTCCAGGTCACACAACACAGTGTTCCAGGTCACACAACACAGTGTTCCAGGTCACGCAACACAGTGTTTCCAGGTCACACAACACAGTGTTTCCAGGTCACACAACTCAGTGTTACAGGACACACAACACAGTGTTCCAGGACACACAACACAGTGTTTCCAGGTCACACAACACAATGTTTCCAGGTCACACAACACAGTGTTTCCAGGTCACACAACACAGTGTTTCCAGGTCACACAACACAGTGTTTCCAGGACACACAACACAGTGTTTCCAGGACACACAACACAGTGTTCCAGGACACACAACACAGTGTTTCCAGGTCACACAACACAGTGTTTCCAGGACACACAACACAGTGTTTCCAGGACACACAACACAGTGTTCCAGGACACACAACACAATGTTCCAGGTCACACAACACAGTGTTTCCAGGACACACAACACAGTGTTTCCAGGACACACAACACAGTGTTCCAGGACACACAACACAGTGTTTCCAGGTCACACAACACAGTGTTTCCAGGACACACAACACAGTGTTTCCAGGACACACAACACAGTGTTCCAGGACACACAACACAATGTTCCAGGTCACACAACACAGTGTTTCCAGGACACACAACACAGTGTTTCCAGGACACACAACACAGTGTTTCCAGGTCACACAACACAGTGTTTCCAGGTCACACAACACAGTGTTTCCAGGACACACAACACAGTGTTTCCAGGACACACAACACAGTGTTCCAGGACACACAACACAATGTTCCAGGTCACACAACACAGTGTTTTCAGGACACACAACACAGTGTTTCCAGGACACACAACACAGTGTTTCCAGGTCACACAACACAGTGTTTCCAGGTCACACAACACAGTGTTTCCAGGTCACACAACACAGTGTTTCCAGGACACATAACACAGTGTTTCCAGGACACACAACACAGTGTTTCCAGGACACACAACACAGTGTTCCAGGTCACACAACACAGTGTTTCCAGGACACACAACACAGTGTTTCCAGGACACACAACACAGTGTTTCCAGGACACACAACACAGTGTTTCCAGGTCACACAACACAGTGTTTTCCAGGTCACACAACACAGTGTTTCCAGGTCACACAACACAGTGTTTCCAGGTCACACAACACAGTGTTTCCAGGACACATAACACAGTGTTTCCAGGACACATAACACAGTGTTTCCAGGACACACAACACAGTGTTTCCAGGTCACACAACACAGTGTTTCCAGGTCACACAACACAGTGTTTCCAGGTCACACAACACAGTGTTTCCAGGTAAATCGTGTTAACTCTTAATTAATTCAATGACTGCAGACGGAGGTGGTGAGTGAGAGGAGCCGAGACCTCCGGCTGACACTCAAGGCTGTCATGTGATTGGTTGGTGCTCGACGGGCTCCTGGTGCTGGAGCTCGACGGTGATTGGTTGGTGGAGAGGCTACATAGGCTCCTGGATGGTGATTGGTTAGTGGCAGTGAGGGGCAGAGGTGTATTAGCCAATCTAATAGGGGTATGGGTAGTGTTGTGAGCAGGAGGCTACGAGAACCACGACTGAGGACTGGTCCAGTTCTCTGCTTTAATACCAGTCAATTTGTATGGTAAATTAATGAACACAAAGTGTCTCGCAGATTGGCTGGTAGAGGAGGAGGTCGATGGTGATTGGCTGGTAGAGAAGGAGGTCGATGGTGATTGGCTGGTAGAGAAGGAGGTCGATGGTGATTGGCTGGTAGAGAAGGAGGTCGATGGTGATTGGCTGGTAGAGAAAGAGGTCGATGGTGATTGGCTGGTAGAGGAGGAGGTCGATGGTGATTGGCTGGTACAGAAGGTCGATGGTGATTGGCTGGTAGAGAAGGAGGTCGATGGTGATTGGCTGGTAGAGAAGGAGGTCGATGGTGATTGGCTGGTAGAGAAGGAGGTCGATGGTGATTGGCTGGTAGAGAAGGAGGTCGATGGTGATTGGCTGGTACAGAAGGAGGTCGATGGTGATTGGCTGATAGAGAAGGAGGTCGTTGGTGATTGGCTGGTAGAGAAGGAGGTCGATGGTGATTGGTTGGTACAGAAGAAGGTCGATGGTGATTGGCTGGTACAGAAAGAAGTCGATGTTGACTATATAGCACTTGGAATGGATCAGGATAAGGATTGAGGATGGGACGGGGGAGGGTGGGTGGGACGGAGGTAAGGAATGGTGCCCAACCACGTGGACGGTCGGGGATTGAACGCCGCCCAGCATGAAGCGCGCCCGTCGCTCTACCGTCCAGCCCAAGAGGTTAGGATGGGACAGAAGGCGGTCGACGGTGAATGGTTGGCAGAGTGAATCAATTTATAAGCAAATTATTCAATCACTTGCTAACTCACATAATGAGTGACAGACAAGTGTGACTGAAACAGCTCCCACTTGAGTGTGACAGGAAGGCAAGCCGCGAGGTTAGGCCACTATTGTATCCCCTTTATGAATACATTACTGTAGTGCTGCTGGAATACGTAATACACCCAGAGAACTAACTCGCAAAATGTATCACCGCGATGTTTTATTCTGCCGTAAAGTTAAAATATATGTTAATGGAATACAAATGGTCATTTGTTTTATAAAATGTGACGATGTCTCCAACTGGGAGTCCATTACATACATATATATATATACATATATATATATATATATATATATATATATATATATATATATATATATATATATATATATATATATGCAAACAAGCCTGAATGGCCCCCAGGACTATATGCGACTGAAAACTCACACCCCAGAAGTGACTCGAACCCATACTCCCAGGAGCAACGCAACTGGTAATTACAGGACGCCTTAATCTGCTTGACCATCACGACCGGACATAAGGAAGTGATAGCCGAAGCTATTTGAACCACTTCCCCGCCGGCACTCGGATGGTAATCTTGGGCATAGCATTTTATCAAATCACCTCATTCTTTGGGTGATATATATATATATATATATATATATATATATATATATATATATATATATATATATATATATATATATATATATATATATATATATATATATATATATATATATATTAGTATATTTTGGTAGCAGTCTTTCCTGTAGACATATATTATTGAATATGACCGAAAAAGTAAGATTAATAATTCTAACACGAATTTTCTCAATCTTTCGTACATTTCGTTTCACTGTTGGAGGTAAATCAAAAATCAATTCTCCAAAATTCATTTTTATTTCTAGTCTGACGCGACACGAGCGCGTTTCGTAAAACTTATTACATTTTCAAAGACTTTAGTTCACAAATACACAACTGAATAGAACTTACGCATCTCCGATTTTATATCTACATTTGAGTGAGGTGGAAGGGGTGATGTGGCATTAACACAAGACAGAACAAGATGTGGTATTAATAGGGTATTAATTTCATCAACACAAGACAGAACAAGAGTATTAATAGGGTATTAATTTCATCAACACAAGACAGAACACGAACAATGGATATTGAATAGAAGTGTTTGTAGAAAGCCTATTGGTCCATATTTCTTGATGCTTCTATATTGGAGCGGAGTCTTGAGGTGGGTAGAATATAGTTGTGCAATAATTGGCTGTTGAATGATAGCCGACAGAGTGTATCGTGATCCAGCCTGTACTCCTCTTGACATACCAGAAAATATTCTGAGGAAACTACTCCAAGCTTGTACTAAAGAGGCACCCTTCTTGAGCCCGGATGGGCACATGTATAAGCAAGTAGATGGGGTCGCCATGGGTTCTCCCCTAGGTGTCCTGTTTGCAAACTTCTACATGGGTACCATCGAGCAAAAAGTCTTAGTCGACATGAACTTGAAACCGGCCATATACTGCAGGTATGTTGACAACATTTTTACACAGGTACCTGATGTCAGACATCTGCAGGAGCTGAAGGAGGCATTTGAGCAGAGTTCCGTGCTGCGTTTCACTTACGAGATGGAAAAGGATGGGAAGCTGCCCTTTCTAGATGTAACAGTCATGGAAAAGGGCGGAGGTTTCCACACTGCAGTCTACACTAAGGAAACAAACATAGGAATGTGCCTAAATGCCAACAGCGACTGCCCAGACAGGTACAAAAGGAGTGTTGTTAACGCATATGTCGACCGTGCTCTCAGCCACAGCTCAGAATGGAAGCAAGTCGACGAAGAACTCTGTAGGGTAAGGCAGGTCCTAGTCAATAACGGCTTCTCCAATGGTTTCGTCGAAGACATCATAAGAAGGAAAGTGAAAAGCCATGCAACCTCTGAAGAGACAACTAACACAACACCTATACCCCCTATTAGACTATTTTACAGGAACTTCTTTTCCACAGCTCATAAAACGGAGGAAAGGGTCCTGAAAGATATTGTTAATAGAAACGTTATCCCTACAGACAAAAATCAGAGGATACAACTGACGATTTACTATAAAACCAGAAAAACGGCCAGCCTACTCATGAGAAACTCTCCAGACACAAAACAGAACGCTTTAAAAGAGACTAACGTCGTCTATGCCTTCAAATGCCCTCTTGGGGACTGTAAGCTCCAAAAAACCCAGTATATAGGCAAGACAACAACATCTCTTTCTAGGCGTTTAACGATGCATAAGCAACAGGGCTCCATTAAGGAACATATAATCTCTTCCCACAACCAAACCATCGCCAGAGAAATCCTAGTAAACAACACAGAAATCATCGATAGATACAGCGATAGCAGGCGGCTTGACGTTTGCGAGGCACTACACATCAAGAAGTCAACACCAGCAATCAACAGCCAATTATTGCACAACTATATTCTACCCACCTCAAGACTCCGCTCCAATATAGAAGCATCAAGAAATATGGACCAATAGGCTTTCTACAAACACTTCTATTCAATATCCATTGTTTCGTGTTCTGTCTTGTGTTGATGAAATTAATACCCTATTAATACTCTTGTTCTGTCTTGTGTTGATGAAATTAATACCCTATTAATACCACATCTTGTTCTGTCTTGTGTTAATGCCACATCACCCCTTCCACCTCACTCAAATGTAGATATAAAATCGGAGATGCGTAAGTTCTATTCAGTTGTGTATTTGTGAACTAAAGTCTTTGAAAATGTAATAAGTTTTACGAAACGCGCTCGTGTCGCGTCAGACTAGAAATAAAAATGAATTTTGGAGAATTGATTTTTGATTTACCTCCAACAGTGAAACGAAATGTACGAAAGATTGAGAAAATTCGTGTTAGAATTATTAATCTTACTTTTTCGGTCATATTTAATAATATATATATATATATATATATATATATATATATATATATATATATATATATATATATATATATATATATATATATATATACACAACTTTAGAACACTTTCCCACCAGGAGACTCGAACCCTAGCCAGCACAGAAGCCTTCCAGCAACTGGCATAACAGGTACGCCTTAACCCGCTCCACCACCTGCTCAGACCCTTAAAAGAGATGGTAATTTCGGAGTATTTATATACCCCAAAGATCACCACCTCCCAAGAGCACTAGAGCAAGTGAGGGGTCATTTATACATTTATTTCATCAAGTCCCTGTTAATATGGGAGAACACTGTGTTGTAACAAACTAGGCTGTTGTAAGAATTATTCCAGAAGGTTCCAGAAGTTCGAGTAGGGACCTGACCTCTCAACAACGCCCAGTCCCCTGGGAATTAGCAGGTCTGAGTCACAAATGGCGGGCATCTTTGTTCATAGCTGCGTATAATGAACCATCCTATAGTATTCAGTAATTTAGAGAAAATTAGCCTTTGTTCATTTTGCATTAAAATTGTATTGTATAATAGTACTGGATACAATATCAAGAGTATTCTAATTATTGAGTTTAAGTCACCATCAGTGACGTCACGAATCAGATCTAACTTTTAAGGCGGAGTGACCGGCGGTCCATAGGTCAGCAGGGTTGACATGTCTAATATTTCTCAAAGTTTTAATAACCATTTTTGTGATCGGGAACAGCTTTGCCGTTAGATGTTTGTGTAATCTAATTAAAGTAAAATAATTCAACCAGTCTGGATCAATTCAGTACAAACAGAGGTTAATTGTTATAACTTAAACCTTGCTAGGAACTGGGTAGAACTTTGACTAGGCGGAAGGATACAATACTCTTGTCTGGGGTAGACCAGACAAGGAAGAGATCAGTGTGATCTGCCGAGCAGCTGGGAAAGGTCAAACATCTTACCTCTCCCCAAGACCAGCCCAACACCTAGAGCTGGAAAACATAGAGGTATAGTTGCTATGGTTATGTATAGAAATAGTCTCATTTGCCATTCAGGTCAAGTAGGGAGTGTTAAAGTGACAGGGAGTGAACATATTTAGATTTTGTTTTAGTTTTTCTGTTAATAAATTAATTAAGTTAAGAATTTGCATTTTTATTGTTTCCATGTGTTTCATATGTACACTTGTCCTGGTCACGTGGTCCACACGAGGCAGAGTTGGATTGGGCGCCGATTCTAACATCGAATCGGAATTATCATTACCGTGTAATTTATTCCACACTCAAGGTCATCGTATATAGTGGGGATCAAGCCCCAAGGTTGAGTAATTAGCGTGATCGATCCAGACCTCGATCATTGCTCTGTAGAGCTGGTCTGGTGGTGGCAGCATAGAGGCGACTCTAGGGTTTTGCTCAGAGCTTAGGTCACGTCATACTGGGTGTAGAATCCTAAGTCGGTCAATCGTCTTAGGACCACGTGGCGTGGAGTTGGCTTTGGTAAAAGTTTTGGAGTCCCTTGGTAGAGAACAAATAGTAAGAATACGGGTAGAGGGAGTAGAAGGTAGAGAAGTAGAGAGAGGAACCCAAACCCGTGTTACAGTGTCTATGCTTAAGGCACAACTCTCCTAAACACGAGAGTGAAGTATACAACTTTAGAACACTTTCCCATCAGGAGACTCGAACCCTAGCCAGCACAGAAGCCTTCCAGCAACTGGCATAACAGGTACGCCTTAACCCGCTCCACCACAGGCTCAGACCCTTAAAAGAGATGGTGAACAACACAGTGTTCCACACAGTGTTGTCTGGTACTTCAGTGTTCCACACAATACTGTCAGATACCTCAGTGTTCCACACAGTGTTGTCTGGTACCTCAGTGTTCCACACAATACTGTCAGATACCTCAGTGTTCCACACAGTGTTGTCAGGTACCTCAGTGTTCCACACAATACTGTCAGATACCTCAGTGTTCCACACAGTGTTGTCTGGTACCTCAGTGTTCCACACAGTACTGTTAGATACCTCAGTGTTCCACAGTGTTGTCTGGTACTTCAGTGTTCCACACAATACTGTCAGATACCTCAGTGTTCCACACAGTGTTGTCTGGTACCTCAGTGTTCCACACAATACTGTCAGATACCTCAGTGTTCCACACAGTACTGTCAGGTGCCTCAGTGTTCCACACAGTGTTGTCTGGTACCTCAGTGTTCCACACAGTACTGTCAGGTGCCTCAGTGTTCCACACAGTGTTGTCTGGTACCTCAGTGTTCCACACAGTACTGTCAGGTACCTCAGTGTTCCACACAGTACTGTCAGGTACCTCAGTGTTCCACACAGTACAGTCAGGTACCTCAGTGTTCCACACAGTACAGTCAGGTACCTCAGTGTTCCACACAGTGTTGTCTGGTACCTCAGTGTTCCACACAGTACTGTCAGGTACCTCAGTGTTCCACACAGTAATGTCAGATACCTCAGTGTTCCACACAGTACTGTCAGGTACCTCAGTGTTCCACACAGTACAGTCAGGTACCTCAGTGTTCCACACAGTACTGTCAGATACCTCAGTGTTCCACACAATACTGTCAGATACCTCAGTGTTCCACACAGTGTTGTCAGGTACCTCAGTGTTCCACACAATACTGTCAGATACCTCAGTGTTCCACACAGTACTCTCAGGTACCTCAGTGTTCCACACAATACTGTCAGATACCTCAGTGTTCCACACAGTACTCTCAGGTACCTCAGTGTTCCACACAATACTGTCAGATACCTCAGTGTTCCACACAATATAACCTCACACACCACCCGCGGAACGCGAGCTGTCACAGCTTCCAGGAAGTCTTGCTTTTCCCCAAAAAGATAAAATGTTTTCCCGGGCCCGCGGCTGGAGGTGCAGTAGAGGCCGACACGCCGCGTGACCACACCGTGCAACCATCACTTCCCAGCACATCCCTACCACTCTGTGGCGCTGTGACGCTTCTCTAGGACACTACAGCATTCGCGCCTCTGTATTATAAAGAGATAAATGCCCCTTTTTACAGCATCGGGAGGCGGCGGCGCCAGACTCAAGATCTTCCCCTCAATATCCAATAATCTTCCCTGATAGTGTCTCTCTTACACCTCCATCAGGAAAAATTACCTACATGGAAGGATCTCTAGGCGAGGTAGGTAGGGAGAGAGTAGGGGAGGGAGGGAGGGAGGGAGGGGAAATACTGGGAAATTGTAGAGATGGATGAGGGTGACACTTGTGTGAGGGTGACACTAGTGTGAGGGAGACACTAGTGTGAGGGTGACACTTGTGTGAGGGTGACACTAGTGTGAGGGAGACACTTGTGTGAGGGTGACACTTGTGTGAGGGTGACACTAGTGTGAGGGTGACACTAGTGTGAGGGTGACACTTGTGTGAGGGTGACACTAGTGTGAGGGTGACACTAGTGTGAGGGTGACACTAGTGTGAGGGTGACACTTGTGTGAGGGTGACACTAGTGTGAGGGAGACACTAGTGTGAGGGTGACACTAGTGTGAGGGTGACACTAGTGTGAGGGAGACACTAGTGTGAGGGTGACACTAGTGTGAGGGTGACACTAGTGTGAGGGAGACACTAGTGTGAGGGAGACACTAGTGTGAGGGAGACACTAGTGTGAGGGAGACACTAGTGTGAGGGAGACACTAGTGTGAGGGAGACACTAGTTTGAGGGTAACACTAGTGTGAGAGCAGTGAGAGGGTGCCGGATCAAGGCAGCCCTTCTGCTCACACCATCACTAGATCAATACTTCCCTCACACCTCACTCATACTTCCGTCACACGTCACTCATACTTCCCTCACACGTCACTCATACTTCCCTCACACGTCACTCATACTTCCCTCACACCTCACTCATACTTCCCTCACACCTCACTCATACTTCCCTCACACCTCACTCATACTTCCCTCACACGTCACTCATACTTCCCTCACACCTCACTCATACTTCCCTCACACCTCACTCATACTTCCCTCACACGTCACTCATACTTCCCTCACACCTCACTCATACTTCCCTCACACCTCACTCATACTTCCCTCACACGTCACTCATACTTCCCTCACACCTCACTCATACTTCCCTCACACCACACTCATACTTCCCTCACACCTCACTCATTCTTCCCTCACACCACACTCATACTTCCCTCACACCTCACTCATACTTCCCTCACACCTCACTCATACTTCCCCTCACACCTCACTCATACCTCCCTCACACCACACTCATACTTCCCTCACACCTCACTCATACTTCCCTCACACCTCACTCATACTTCCCTCACACCTCACTCATACTTCCCTCACACCACACTCATACTTCCCTCACACCTCACTCATACTTCCCTCACACCTCACTCATACTTCCCCTCACACCTCACTCATACTTCCCTCACACCACACTCATACTTCCCTCACACCTCACTCATACTTCCCTCACACCTCACTCATACTTCCCTCACACCACACTCATACTTCCCTCACACCTCACTCATACTTCCCTCACACCTCACTCATACTTCCCTCACACCTCACACATACTTCCCTCACACCACACTCATACTTCCCTCACACCTCACTCATACTTCCCTCACACCTCACTCATACTTCCCTCACACCTCACTCATACTTCCCTCACACGTCACTCATACTTCCCTCACACCTCACTCATACTTCCCTCACACCTCACTCATATTTCCCTCACACCACACTCATACTTCCCTCACACCTCACTCATACTTCCCCTCACACCTCACATACTTCCCCTCACACCTCACTCATACTTCCCTCACACCTCACTCATACTTCCCTCACACCTCACTCATACTTCCCCTCACACCTCACTCATACTTCCCTCACACCTCACTCATACTTCCCTCACACCACACTCATACTTCCCTCACACCTCACTCATACTTCCCTCACACCTCACTCATACTTCCCCTCACACCTCACTCATACTTCCCTCACACCACACTCATACTTCCCTCACACCTCACTCATACTTCCCTCACACCTCACTCATACTTCCCTCACACCACACTCATACTTCCCTCACACCTCACTCATACTTCCCTCACACCTCACTCATACTTCCCTCACACCTCACACATACTTCCCTCACACCACACTCATACTTCCCTCACACCTCACTCATACTTCCCTCACACCTCACTCATACTTCCCTCACACCTCACTCATACTTCCCTCACACGTCACTCATACTTCCCTCACACCTCACTCATACTTCCCTCACACCTCACTCATATTTCCCTCACACCACACTCATACTTCCCTCACACCTCACTCATACTTCCCTCACACCTCACTCATACTTCCCTCACACCTCACTCATACTTCCCCTCACACCTCACTCATACTTCCCTCACACCACACTCATACTTCCCTCACACCTCACTCATACTTCCCTCACACCTCACTCATACTTCCCTCACATTTTCTTTTAAATAGAACAGCAATAGAACAACTGACCATTAATACCCATATTACAGAACTATTACTCTACCCACCATGAGAGGTAGAACAAGACCGGAACATGAAGACGCCAACATAGAAGACACAGCTCAACATGCCTCGCCCACTACACCTGATTAATCTTTGTATATGATTCATCCCTATTTATGTCGATTGATTGATTGATAAAGATTAAGCCACCCAAAAGGTGGCACGGGCATGAATAGCCCGTAACTATTTATGTCCCTTATCCATTCCCTATATACGTCCTGTTCTTCCTATACGATGTACTCCTCACATGTTTGCGTAATACACCTGACCCCTCTAATGGTATAAATCCAATACGTCCAGCACTGTCCCTTCTTACGGGCTATTCATGCCCGTGCCACCTCTTGGGTGGCTTAATCTTTATCAATCGATCACTGTCCCTGTACCCGCGATAACAGCTTGATGGTTAAAAGCAACCTCAGAATACTGAGAAAAAAAAAATTGTACCACTTACGGGCTATTCATGCCCGTGCCACCTCTTGGGTGGCTAAATCTTTATCAATCATCAATCAATCAATCACTGTCCCTTCACTTGAGAATGAACCATGTAGGTTCAAAACGGTGTGTAAATTTATAACAAGTGTGATATATTCTACAGTTAATCATTTCTTTTTCTTCATCTCGAAGAAAGATGACATTTGGATAAAATCGTCTTCCAATTAAACCAAAGATACAAGAGTATAAGTCAGAGGGATAGAAGCCCTTGTAACGTACGGTTATGTTACGTTGTTGGGTTGATTAGATACACAGTGTTTAGTGAGTTTCATATTTATTTAGTAGGCCTGGATACAGCAGTGTCGTAGACGTTGAGGCGAAGCCTGGAGCAGAGCAGAGAGCTGAGTGAGGCCGGAGTCGTGGAGCTCTATGTGGCAGAGCGTGGCGACTCGATTGGGAATTGTGAGTGTCTGAACTCGGGGAGTGAGAGCGTGGCGGCTCGATGTGGTCGTAGTCTGCTGTCTGCTCTGTGTCGAAGCTGTAGCGTCTTGGGTCGATTAGGACTGTACACGCCGAGTGCTACATTGATGACTGTGGAAATTTAACTGTCTTCTATGATTGATTGATTGATGAAGATTAAGCCACCCAAGAGGTGGCACGGGCATGAATAGCCCGTAAGTGGTGGCCCTTTTGAGCCATTACCAGTATCAAAAGATGATACTGGAGATCTGTAGAGGTGCAACTGCACCCTGCGTGACGGGAGATGTCTCCCGGACCAAATGGTGACCAAATGGAGTGTCTTCTATTCATCAAATCGTTGCTTATATGGTGATTACACCTCAGCTTCCTCCAACAAGGTGAGAAGAGTATTACCTGTAATTGGGGAAAGGATTGTAGCTTCTGTAATTAGTTAAGCTATTAAGATAATGAGATAATGGAGCGAGTATAAGATTAACTCGCTACACCCTAAACAAGAAAATAATCAATACAGAATATGCATTCATATTCAGCGAAATATATATATATATATATATATATATATATATATATATATATATATATATATATATATATATATATATAAATATATATATATATATATATATATATATATATATATATATATATATATATATATATATATATAAATATATAATCATTGACAATAAAGGTGTATATAGAGACCAAGAATATATCAAAGAAGAAAACCAAGAGAGCGACAAGAGCGGACACAAGAGCGGACACAAGAGCGGGGAAGACGCAGGAGGGAAGTGAAGCAGACAGTTACTGACTGTGAGAACACTCCTCCACTTCGTAACAACACAACACGGTAATACTATTTATTATATCATAACCCTTTAGTACGCTCCAAACACTGGCACACACACACACACACACACACACACACACACACACACACACACACACACACACACACACACACACACCCACACACACACACACACACACACACCCACACACACACACACACACACACACACCCACACACACACACACACACACACACCCACACACACACACACACACACACACACACACACACACACACACACACACACACACACACACACACATGTCAATGTTTGCAGATGACGCAAAATTAATGAGAAGAGTTGTGACAGACGAGGATTGTAGGATCCTCCAAGAGGACTTAAACAGGCTGCAGAGATGGTCAGGGAAATGGCTACTGGAGTTTAACACCAGTAAATGTAAAGTTATGGAAATGGGATCAGGTGACAGGAGACCAAAGGGACAGTACACAATGAAGGGGAACAGCCTACCTGTAACGATTCGAGAAAGAGACCTGGGAGTGGATGTGACACCTAATCTAACTCCCGAGGCACATATAAATAGGATAACGACAGCAGCGTACTCTACACTGGCGAAAATTAGAACTTCATTCAGAAACCTAAATGAGGAAGCTTTTAGGGCGCTTTACACTGCCTACGTGAGACCCGTCTTAGAGTATGCCGCGCCATCATGGAGCCCCCACCTGAAGAAACACATAAAGAAACTGGAGAAGGTTCAGAGGTTTGCGACGAGGCTTGTCCCAGAGCTACGAGGGATGGGATATGAAGAGCGGCTGAAGGAACTGAACCTTACGACACTAGAGAAAAGAAGGGAGAGAGGAGATATGATAGGGACATATAAAATACTCAGGGGAATTGACAAAGTGGAAATAGATGAAATGTTCACACGTAATAATAACAGAACGAGGGGACATGGGTGGAAACTGGAAACTCAGATGAGTCACAGAGATGTTAGGAAATTTTCTTTTAGCGTGAGAGTAGTAGAAAAATGGAATGCACTTGGGGAACAGGTTGTGGAAGCAAATACTATTCATACTTTTAAAACTAGGTATGATAGGGAAATGGGACAGAAGTCATTGCTGTAAACAACCGATAGCTAGAAAGGCGGGATCCAAGAGTCAATGCTCGATCCTGCAAGCACATATAGGTGAGTACATGTAGGTGAGTACACACACACACACACACACACACACACCCACACACACACACACCCACACACACACACACACACACACACACACCCACACACACACACACACACACACACACACACACACACACACACACACACCCACACACACACACACACACACACACACACACACACACACACACACCCACACACACACCCACACACACACACACACACACACACACACACACACACACACACACACACACACACACACACCCACACACACACACACACACACACACACACACACACACACCCACACACACACACACACACACACCCACACACACACACACACACACACACACACACACACACACACACACACACACACACACACACACACCCACACACACACACACACACACACACACACACACACACACCCACACACACACACACACACCCACACACACACACACACACACACACACACAGACACACACACACACACCCACACACACACACACACACACACACACACACACACACACACACACACACACACACCCACACACACACACACACACACACCCACACACACACACACACACACACACACACACACACACACCCACACACACACACACACACACATACACACATACACACCCACACACACACACACACACACACACACACACACACACACACACACACACACACACACACACACACACACACACACACACCCACACACACACACACACACACACACACCCACACACACACCCACACACACACACCCACACACACACACACACCCACACACACACACACCCACACACACACACACACACACACACACACACACACACACACACACACACACACACACACACACGAGAGAGTACACTGGGAGTAAGAACTTGGAGGGAAGACAGTCCAGGCAAAAGACACAAGTCAAACGGAAAGACAAAGGCTGAGTAGCGAGAGAGAGACCGAGACTGAAGGAGACAAAGAGGGGTGTAATAACCCGGGGGATCAATACACAATGCCAATAATCTACAAGGAAAAGCAGGATGGAGTGGAAGAAATACAGAGGTCAGAAGAAACCCGGTATAGATGCAACAGCAATAAGGAACGAAAGCACGAACATAAGAAGATATACAAATCAATGAAATCAACCATGTCCATGGAGGACAGAAGAAAATGTACATATGCTGATTAGCATTGTAAATGTGTGGCCACGTCTGTGGTAGAAAATAATAATTAAAAAAAATGAAAGCAACATTGCATCTTAAGCAAGAAATAAGCGACGTTACTGTAAGTGACCAATGAACCCGGTTACGCAGGACGGAGAGCAGAAAACACAGTAAATGACAGAACAGTTTGCGAGGAGATGCATACCTGTTTCCTTGGAGAGAGCCGGAAGGAGCTGCCAGGAGAGGCGGTGACCAAGACGAGAGACTGACACGTGCTGTGATAGCACAAGACGTAACGAGACAATTAGCACCACTTGATATCTCATCCATGTTAATGGTCTAATTACAGGGGTTGAGTCCTACCTGCCCATGTTTGAAGACGATGCCAAATTAGTGAGAAGAGTCGAGACAGGTGAGGAATGTAAGATTCTACATGACTGCCAGAAAGCCTTTGACACAGTACCACACAAGAGACTAGTGCACAAGCTGGAGATGCAGGCAGGAGTGAAAGGCAAGGTGCTCCACTGGATGAGGGAGTACCTATGCAATAGAAGACACCGAGTCACTGTGAGGAATGAGGTCTCGAAGTGGCGAGTGAAATGTGAAATTTCAAAGGAGATCAGTCCTTGGACCTATACTGTTTCTGATATATGTAAATGATCTCCCAGAGAGAATAGACTCGTTCCTCTCAATGTTTGCTGATGATGCAAAAATTATGAGGAGGATTAAGACAGAGGAAGACAGTATAAGGGTACAAGATGTCCTAAACAAGCTGAAGGAATGATCTAACAAATGGCTCCTAAAGTTGAACTCAGGAATATGTAAGGTAATGAAACTAGGTGGAGGAAATAGAAGGCCAGACACAGGATAGCGAATGGGAGATGAAGTCCTTCATGAAACGGACAGAGAAAGATTTAGGAATTTATATCACGCCAAACCTATCAGAACCTTGTATACCACATCTTTCAGAACCTTGTATACCACATATGTAAGACCAATCCTGGAGCATGCGGCCCCAGCATGGAGCCCGTACCTTGTCATGTACAAGACGAACCTGGAAAAAGTTCAGAGGTATGCCACTAGACTAGTCCCAGAACTAAGAGGCATGAGTTACGAGGAATCGCTGCGTGAAATGCACCTCACGTCGCTGGAAGACAGGAGAGCTCGGGGAGACATGATCACCATTTACAAAATTCTCAGAGGAATTGACAAGGTAGACAAGGATGGATTAAGACGGATGGTACACGCACAAGGGGACACAGGTGGAAGCTGAGTACCCAAATGAGCCACATAGACATTAGAAAGAACTTTTTCAGTGTCAGAGTAGTTAGTAAATGGAATGCATTAGGCAGTGATGTGGTGGAGGCTGACTCCATACACAATTTCAAATGTAGATATGATAGAGCCCAATAGGATTAGGAATCTGTATACCAGTTGATTAACGGTTGAGAGGCGGGATCAAAGAGCCAAAGCTCAACCCCCGCAAGCACAAATAGGTGAGTACACATAAACACACACACACACACACACACACACACACACACACACACACACACACACACACACACACACACACACACACACACACACACACACACACACCATACACCACCACCATACACCACCACCATACACCACCACCATACACCACCACCATACACCACCACCATACACCACCACCATACACCACCACCACACCAGTCTCCAATACACCACTTCTTACCTCCCAAACATTACGCCATCATAAACTACACTTTACCACCTCTAGTAATTGCCAAAACCTCCACCCTCCCCGCCCCCCCTCCCCCGCCCCCCCTCCCCCGCCCCCCCCCTCCTCCCTGCCCCAAGTCAGTGCAAACAGCTGTGTTAGGCTTAAAGCTGCAGTCGAGATGGGTTTGGTGGTCCTCAGTGTCCCACGCCTCCGGTGATGTCCCAGGGGTCTGGTAGCTGAGTGGACAGCGCGCAGGACTCGTAATTCTGTGGCCCGGGTTAGATTCCAGTACCAGGCAGAAACAAATGGGCAGAGTTTCCTTCACCCTGATGCGTTTGTTACCTAGCAGTAAATAAGTACCTGGGAGTTAGACAGCTGTTGCCGGCTGCTTCCTGTGTGTGTGTGTGTGTGTGTGTGTGTGTGTGTGTGTGTGTGTGTGTGTGTGTGTGTGTGTGTGTGTGTGTGTGTGTGTGTTTATGTGTACTCACCTATTTGTGCTTGCGGTGGTTGAGCTTTGGCTCTTTGGTCCCGCCTCTCAACTGTCAATCAACTGGTGTACAGATTCCTGAGCCTACTGGGCTCTATCATATCTACATTTAAAACTGTGTATGGAGTCAGCCTCCACCACATCACTGCCTAGTGCATTCCATCCGTTAACTACTCTGACACTGAAAAAGTTCCTTCTAACGTCTCTGTGGCTCATGTGGGTACTCAGTTTCCACCTGTGTCCCCTTGTTCGCGTCCCGCCAGTGTTGAATAGTTCATCCTTGTTTACCCGGTCGATTCCTCTGAGGATTTTGTAGGTTGTGATCATGTCTCCCCTTACTCTTCTGTCTTCCAGTGTCGTAAGGTGCATTTCCCGCAGCCTTTCCTCGTAACTCATGCCTCTTAGTTCTGGGACTAGTCTAGTGGCATACCTTTGGACTTTTGTGTGTGTTTACTAGTTGTGTTTACTAGTTGTGTTTTTGCGGGGGTTGAGCTTTGCTCTTTCGGCCCGCCTCTCAACTGTCAATCAACTGTTTACTAACTACTTTTTTTTTTTCCCCACACCACACACACACACACCCCAGGAAGCAGCCCGTGACAGCTGACTAACTCCCAGGTACCTATTTACTGCTAGGTAACAGGGGCACTTAGGGTGAAAGAAACTTTGCCCATTTGTTTCTGCCTCGTGCGGGAATCGAACCCGCGCCACAGAATTACGAGTCCTGCGCGCTATCCACTAGGCTACGAGGCCCCTGTGTGTGTGTGTGTGTGTGTGTGTGTGTGTGTGTGTGTGTGTGTGTGTGTGTGTGTGTGTGTGTGTGTGTGTGTGTGTGTGTGTGTGTGTGTGTGTGTGTGTGTATTCACCTAGTTGTGCTTGCGGGGGTTGAGCTCTGGCTCTTTGGTCCCGCCTCTCAACCGTCAATCAACAGGTGTACAGATTCCTGAGCCTATTGGGCTCTATCATATCTACACTTGAAGATGTGTATGGAGTCAGCCTCCACCACATCACTTCCTAATGCATTCCATTTATTTGTCAACCACTCTGACACTAAAAAAGTTCTTTCTTATATCTCTGTGGCTCATTTGGGCACTCAGTTTCCACCTGTGTCCCCTTGTGCGTGTGCCCCTTGTGTTAAATAGCCTGTCTTTATCTACCCTATCAACTCCCTTCAGAATCTTGAATGTGGTGATCATGTCCCCCCTAACTCTTCTGTCTTCCAGCGAAGTGAGGTTTAATTCCCGTAGTCTCTCCTCGTAGCTCATACCTCTCAGCTCGGGTACTAGTCTGGTGGCAAACCTTTGAACCTTTTCCAGTTTAGTCTTATCCTTGACGAGATATGGACTCCATGCTGGGGCTGCATACTCCAGGATTGGCATGACATATGTGGTATACAAAGTTCTGAATGATTCTTTACAGAAGTTTCTGAATGCCGTTAGTATGTTGGCCAGCCTGGCATATGCCGCTGATGTTATCCGCTTGATATGTGCTGCAGGAGACAGGTCTGGCGTGATATCAACCCCCCAAGTCTTTTTCCTTCTCTGACTCCTGAAGAATTTCCTCTCCCAGATGATACCTTGTATCTGGCCTCCTGCTCCCTACACCTATCTTCATTACATTACATTTGGTTGGGTTAAACTCTAACAACAATTTGTTCGACCATTCCTTCAGCTTGTCCAGGTCTTCTTGAAGCCTCAAACAGTCCTCTTCCGTTTTTAATCCTTCTCATAATTTTAGCATCGTCCGCAAACATTGAGAGAAATGAATCGATACCCTCCGGGAGATCATTTACATATATCAGAAACAAGATAGGACCGAGTACAGAGCCCTGTGGGACTCCACTGGTGACTTCACGCCAATCGGAGGTCTCACCCCTCACCGTAACTCTCTGCTTCCTATTGCTTAGATACTCTCTTATGCACACGAGCACCTTACCAGCTACACCTGCCCGTCTCTCCAGCTTATGTACCAGCCTCATATGCGGTACTGTGTCAAAGGCTTCCCGACAATCCAAGAAAACGCAGTCCGCCCAACCCTCTCTTTCTTGCTTAATCTTTGTCACCTGGTCGTAGAATTCTATCAAGCCTGTAAGGCAAGATTTACCCTCCCTGAACCCATGTTGGCGATTTGTCACGAAGTCCCTCCTCTCCAGATGTGCTACCAGGTTTTTTCTCGCGATCTTCTCCATCACCTTGCATGGTATACAAGTTAAGGACACTGGCCTGTAGTTCAGTGCCTCTTGCCTGAACAACCCTGTAGTTCAGTGCCTCTTGTGTGTGTGTGTGTGTGTGTGTGTACTCACCTATTTGTACTCACCTATTTGTGCTTGCAGGATCGAGCATTGGCTCTTGGATCCTGTCTTTCCAGCCATCGGTTGTTTACAGCAATGACTCCTGTCCCATTTCCCTATCATACCTAGTTTTAAAAGTATGAATAGTATTTGCTTCCACAACCTGTTCCCCAAGTGCATTCCATTTTCTCACTACTCTCACGCTAAAAGAAAACTTCCTAACATCTCTGTGACTCATCTGAGTTTCCAGTTTCCACCCATGTCCCCTCGTTCTGTTATTATTACGTGTGAACATTTCATCTATTTCCGCTTTGTCAATGGAAACACACAATGTGCGCGCGCGTGTGTGTGTGTGTGTGTGTGTGTGTGTGTGTGTGTGTGTGTGTGTGTGTGTGTGTGTGTGTGTGTGTGTGTGTGTGTGTGTGTGTGTGTGTGCGCGCGTGTGTGTGTGTGTGTGTGTGTGTGTGTGTGTGTGTGTGTGTGTGTGTGTGTGTGTGTGTGTGTGTGTGTGTGTGTGTGTGTGTGTGTGTGTGTGTAGAAACAAATTAGTTAGTAGTTAGTAACAGTTGAATGATTGACAGTTGAGAGGCGGCCGAAAGAGCAGAGCTCAACCCCCGCAAGCACAACTAGGTGAATACCCCTCGGGTGAAGATCTAACCAAGACCCATTTAGCGTAAGACTCGCAGGAAGGCGGACTGAACTAGACGAGGTGTAGATGCCAAGTTCTCCCACAGTTTAAAAGTAGACATGAGAGGAGAGACGTAGAACTGGAACCACTACAATAGCCGACCGGTGACAGGAATGCCGGGGTCACAGAGCTCAAGTTTGATCTTTCAGACCGGAATAGATGAATACAAACAGGTTTGTAAACACGCACACACACACACACTCCGAACATTCCTCTACAACTCACAGCCTTAAAAATCAACAAGGAATCCAGGAAAGTTCTCGGAAAAATGTAATTTCATTTCCAAGTGAGATGTGGAAACTGGCCCCCGTGCTCGCCTCCTGCCAGAGGCATAAAAGCCGACTGGACGGCCGGAGACCCACCAGTCCCAGCGTCGCTCTCCTCCTGTACGCAACACCACCGCTCCTCCTCGCACCCGTCAACGATTATACGCTAATACTGCTCGTTCTCGTAATTAACATTAAAGACGTGGTTGAGGCGATCAGCCGTGGTTGAGTGTGTGTGTGTGTGTGGGGGCGTCGTCAGTGTTCCAGCCGGTCACAGTGTCAGGACTCAGCCCGCCAATAGTCGCCACGGAGCCGTCCTCGGAATATCGGGCCAGTTCCGGGCTTGGTCTCTGCCTCCTCCTCCACCACCACTTCTTCTGTAGGGTGAGACCCATTAGTATAGTGCAGCCCTCTATTAGTATAGTGCAGCCCTCTATTAGTATAGTGCAGCCCTCTATTAGAATAGTGCAGCCCTCTATTAGTATAGTGCAGCCCTCCATTAGTATAGTGCAGCCCTCTATTAGTATAGTGCAGCCCTCCAATAGTATAGTGCAGCCCTCTATTAGTATAGTGCAGCCCTCCAATAGTATAGTGCAGCCCTCTATTAGTATAGTGCAGCCCTCCAATAGTATAGTGCAGCCCTCTATTAGTATAGTGCAGCCCTCCATTAGTATAGTGCAGCCCTCTATTAGTATAGTGAAGCCCTCTATTAGTATAGTGCAGCCCTCCATTAGTATAGTGCAGCCCTCTATTAGTATAGTGAAGCCCTCTATTAGTATAGCGCAGCCCTCCAATAGTATAGTGCAGCCCTCTATTAGTATAGTGCAGCCCTCCAATAGTATAGTGCAGCCCTCTATTAGTATAGTGCAGCCCTCCAATAGTATAGTGCAGCCCTCTATTAGTATAGTGCAGCCCTCCAATAGTATAGTGCAGCCCTCTATTAGTATAGTGCAGCCCTCCAATAGTATAGTGCAGCCCTCTATTAGTATAGTGCAGCCCTCCAATAGTATAGTGCAGCCCTCTATTAGTATAGTGCAGCCCTCCATTAGTATAGTGCAGCCCTCTATTAGTATAGTGAAGCCCTCTATTAGTATAGTGCAGCCCTCCAATAGTATAGTGCAGCCCTCTATTAGTATAGTGCAGCCCTCCAATAGTATAGTGCAGCCCTCTATTAGTATAGTGCAGCCCTCCAATAGTATAGTGCAGCCCTCTATTAGTATAGTGCAGCCCTCCAATAGTATAGTGCAGCCCTCTATTAGTATAGTGCAGCCCTCCATTAGTATAGTGCAGCCCTCTATTAGTATAGTGCAGCCCTCTATTAGTATAGTGCAGCCCTCCAATAGTATAGTGCAGCCCTCTATTAGTATAGTGCAGCCCTCCATTAGTATAGTGCAGCCCTCTATTAGTATAGTGAAGCCCTCTATTAGTATAGTGCAGCCCTCCAATAGTATAGTGAAGCCCTCTATTAGTATAGTGCAGCCCTTCATTAGTATAGTGAAGCCCTAGGGAGCCGGTCGGCCGAGCGAACAGCACGCTGGACTTGTGATCCTGTGGTCCTGGATTCGATCCCAGGCGCCGGCGAGAAACAATGGGCAGAGTTTCTTTCACCCTATGCCCCTGTTACCTAGCAGTAAAATAAGTACCTGAGTGTTAGTCAGCTGTCACGGGCTGCTCCCTGGGGGTGGAGGCCTGGTCGAGGACCGGGCCGCGGGGACACTAAAGCCCCGAAATCAGCTCAAGATCTCAAGATAATCAAGATAGTATAGAGTTAGCTCTCCATTAGGTATAGTGGAGTCCTCCATTAGTATAGGGTGAGTCTAAATTACTACAATGTGGGTAACCATTACTATAGAGTGAGTTCCCCTTATAACAGAGTCGGCACCATTATATAACAGTGGTCACAATGTTGTATCAACACAAGCATAACCTTACTCCTGTCACGTGACACTCACACTCATCACCTGTAATTATGTGATGTTGCACCTGTGTTGTTTAGGCGTACCCTGACCTGTTGCAGTGTTTAGGCCTACCCTGACCTGTTGCAGTGTTTAGGCCTACCCTGACTTGTTGCAGTGTTTAGGCCTACCCTGACCTGTTGCAGTGTTTAGGCCTACCCTGACCTGTTGCAGTGTTTAGGCCTACCCTGACCTGTTGCAGTGTTTAGGCCTACCCTGACCTGTTGCAGTGTTTAGGCCTACCCTGACCTGATGCAGTGTTTAGGCCTACCCTGACCTGTTGCAGTGTTTAGGCCTACCCTGACCTGTTGCAGTGTTTAGGCCTACCCTGACTTGTTGCAGTGTTTAGGCCTACCCTGACCTGTTGCAGTGTTTAGGCCTACCCTGACCTGTTGCAGTGTTTAGGCCTACCCTGACCTGTTGCAGTGTTTAGGCCTACCCTGACCTGTTGCAGTGTTTAGGCCTACCCTGACCTGTTGCAGTGTTTAGGCCTACCCTGACCTGTTGCAGTGTTTAGGCCTCCACCTGTCTGTGGTGTAGTGTTTAGGCCTACCCTGGTATGTAGTGTGGTCTGGACATGTTGGCAACATCAGTGATACGTGTTGGGGCAATTGTGCTGACTCAGGTGGTGAGGGGCGCGGGGGAAAGAGAGAGAGAGGGGGGGGGAGAGGGAGAGAGGGGGGGGAGAGGGAGAGAGGGAGAGAGAGAGA